>NC_046970.1:8501944-8799444 GCF_009769545.1 Cyclopterus lumpus | reverse complement strand
TCAATGATCAATGTTATATAATGGGAACATGAGCTTTCATTGTGTCATGTAATGCTAAACCTTCCAATTCACTGCTGTTACATGGAGAATATTATCTCACGATCAAATACATTCAAATTCAATTGTTCGTGCTAACTGTTTGCGGGGACAGTTTCTCCCAGGATTGACTTACGGTACAGGTCTAGAAGCTTCTCTGAAGCAAAAGGGTGACTAATGCTGCATTCACATGGAACCAGGCAGACAGCAAACCGGATAGCATGTCAGTGGACCAAAGCAGGATGGCAAAGGCATTTTATAGCTGCATGTATAGTAATTACTATAGTAATACGCTATAAAATGCAACAATGATTAAATCAATGACACAGATTATTTTAATTCATATATTTTACTCCATCACCACAGCAACATATCATCAGGCATGTTTCGTTTTGCGGAACAGACCAGGCTTTAAAAAAATTATTTATGATATAGACGTATTGCTGTTACATTCAACAGCTTAAAACCACCAACAGTTGAATACCCCAACTAATAATTCCGTATTAACAGCAGTGTGATTGAACCAAATA
Organism: Cyclopterus lumpus; assembly: GCF_009769545.1. Lineage (NCBI taxonomy): Eukaryota > Metazoa > Chordata > Actinopteri > Perciformes > Cyclopteridae > Cyclopterus > Cyclopterus lumpus. The sequence goes on along the minus strand of NC_046970.1, from coordinate 8,798,878 downwards.
AAAAAAGGTTTAGCTGAATGAATGTATTGCATCAGAAAGAGCTTTAGTGGCCAAGTATGCATGCACATACAAGACATTTGAGTCGATGTCTTAGTTGCTCTTGCATTGCTTAGTTTATCAGCCCAAATGAATGGCAGGCTTTCATTCACTGCTCTCACCTATTTTCATTGTTTCTCACCACTTCAGGCCCTTCTACACACACGGAACGTGTCTGCTGAGGAGGCAGCAATGTACTACTTCAACAAGCTGGAGAATGAGGTGCCCATAAGCTAGCCTTAGTCCCCACAGGTACACCTTGGTACTTTAGACCTTGTGGAGTTTGTCCAAAGTCAAATCTCAGTCTCTCTTTTGGTCTGCTCTGACCTTCAGGAGGAGGGAGACGATGACCTCATGTTCAAGATGGTGTTTGTGGTGAACATGGACCTTGCCATGGGTGTTGGAAAGGTAAGTCCAATGTGGACTGTGTGGGGTATAGGCGGCGTTCAAATGCACGACCCATCTTCAAGAATGTGTCCTAATATTTAACAATGGCTTTAAGGAATTACTACATTTAATCACCACTATCTCTGGTTTGACAGTGAAGGAAAGCTTCTACAAGTGTTCTGGTATTTCACCAAGCATGTCTGTAATTTGTGTTGGTCTGTAATTTTCCACGTTCTTACAATAATTGATACGTACCAGGTTCTGAGCTCTTTGCTCTGAGTGGGAGAAGTTTAAGCTCCTATCCATCGCACTTAAATAGGGATTTCATGCAAATGTTTTTATCTTGAGTTTGTATTCTAATAGAAAAGAGTGAAATGTTTTTTTCCCAGTGCAGAGCTATCTTTTTCAAGTTTAGTAAGCAACTTTATTTTATCTTGGTCACCAGAGGCACATTAAGGCCATTTTATGTAGTACTGAAAGATTGACCGATTGCTGCTTAGGTGTGAACTCAGTGCTGTGTGTGTGTGTGTGTGTGTGTGTGTGTGTGTGTGTGTGTGTGTGTGTGTGTGTGTGTGCGCGCAGGTGGCAGCCCAGGTTGGCCATGCTGCTGTGGGTTTGTACCAGGCTCTACAGGAGAAGAACAGCTGGAGGGAGATGGCATGGAAGTGGGACCACAGTGGGTAAGGCCTGCACAGCATGTTGGTCGAGAAGAGTTTAACTGAGAAGTTGTGCATTTGTGACGTAACCTGTAATTTAACCAACCACTAGTGGTTTGCACTGTCTACGTGAACATTAAAGATGCTGTAAATCTTTTCACTTTTAGTGACCATAACATGGTTCTTCATGTCTTCTGTATCTTTGACATTTGATCATTGTATATCTTTTTAAAGACCATGGTACAAATGTCATGAACAGTGAATGTTCATATCTGAAGCTGAATATTCTTTTATTGTCATTGTACAATGCACAATCAAATAGAGTTGCAGTTTCTTCATGCTACACAAGAAAAACAAAACATCAGTGCATTCCTGTGGTGTATTTTGTTAATTTCCATCCGGAGGAATTTAAATGGAAGCAACCAAAACACTAATAACTTCTCTGGCAGATAATATGGCTGGCATCTTAACATTATAAGTTGACCATCAGAAAAAATTAGTTCCAGCAATGTTGATTGAGCACAAAGCATCACCGATGCAAACCAAGAGTCCGTCTCACCGCTGTCCTGCACTCTGTCGTCATGCAACACACCGAACCAGGAATGCCGCGATTGATCCAGGTCCCTGCAAGATGCGGACTCAACAGTCTGACTTCCTGTTGCTGTGTCAGTCCGGCAACATCACAGTTCATCTTAGTTCTACTGCCGCTGTCAGCTGAAATCTTACTCCGCTAATGCTTCAGTTCCTGAAGTGTCACCCTCTAGTCTCTTGAATTTAAAAAAATAATGCAATCCTTCAACTGTCAGGATAGCTGTGCTACATTTTCTTTTCTTTTTTTTTTTTTTACAATCAATAGTCCACCGTCTGTGTTCTGGGCTCCCCACACAGGGTTCTGTCATGGTTTGCTCTGTAGAATCAGTCAAATGTTTAATTGCTGATATACACATTTATTTTATTTGCATAGTTTGTCAGCATTTATAATATAGTTGAATTCATTCAAACTAACATTATTGATGAAAAATAAATGTGCATTGTGTTGATACAGAGCCAAGAAGGTGGTGGTCCAGGGCACCAATGTGGCTCATCTACTGGAGTTGCAGGCACTGGCCATGAGCCTCAGCCTGCCCACTTACCTAGTCCAGGATGCAGGGATGACCCAGGTGAGGGAAACAAGCCATTTAAAAAGTTGTCTTGTGCTTAAATGTCTTTTAGAGAAACCTGTAGTTGTCCCCAATATATAGTCAAATTATTGATACTAATATATCTAATATATATTCCCATTCCCTCTTGTCTTTGGCAGGTGGAGGCTGGGTCCCGCACTGTGCTGGCCATCATGGGCGAGGAGGAGATGGTGAACAACGTCACTGGGAGTCTGAAGCTGCTCTGAGGGGCTCAACCCCACTGTGAAGGCATTGCTCTGCAGTGCCACAGTGCATCCAGCAGAGGGCAGCGTTTCCTAGCGGCAGGGAGAGTCTTGGCATGCAAGCTTGTAACAACCTTTAAAAAAAAAAAAAAAAAAAAAAGACCTAAAGAACAAGGGAAAACAAGACATGTCCCAACACCAGAAAAACACACCCTCAGCCATTTGTTTCCCTTTCATTCTTTGTCTGAGCCGCTTAGTCAGCCGTTAAGAGCAGGAGGGGAGGGGACCAGTTGTTCACAGGGGAACAAGGCGAAGGCAGTTGGATTTTTTTTCTCTTTCTCAAACAGGCCACCTACTTAGAGGAGAGTCTAAAGATTAGATTCTTAATCAATCTTCAAACACATCTAGTCTGTCGTCCAGTTTCAGATATGGCAAAGTAAAATCATGTATTCTTGGTGGCTGACCAACATTGTAGTCATGCTTATTCAAGGCGCAGTGTGCTGTAGACTAATGCATAATGTAATTATAATTATAGCCATAGCAGATGTAGTATTCACCCGTTTGATTCACTACTCCTGAGTGAAGAGTAACTTATTAACTCATAATACGTGAACACTCATTTTTGACGTTTAAATGATTTTGTGTCTGTATGCAACTATTCTCCCAAAGACCCCTCTTCTATAGAATCAATAACATTACACATTATTGATAAACGGCTATATTTTGTATACATTATGCCCGTTCGGGGCCATATAATGTATAATGTGTGGTGTGCCATCCTAAACAGTATGCACAGTTACTGGACTTTGTTATATTGTTTTTCTTTTCTTTGTGTAAAAAGAAAACAAATCCTACTTTTTCTTTGACTTATTGGTAGAATTTGACGGTGGGTGAGAAGTTGTGTGGAGCCAAAATGTCATGTAGTAAAGGTGTGTGGGGCCCAACTGTATGCACTCTGTGGTGGATAGTTTACACTTTTGAAGTTGGTCAATTTCCAGCTGGACAGATAATTGTGTGTGTATAACAATTGTTATGGACCTGGTGAATAGTGGTGCGCACTAATAATCTTAATACACACAGAAGGCTGTGTGAGCTGTCATGTGTCTTATGTCCTCACTAACAAATATTTGTGGGCATGAGCTGCCTCTCACAGAAGTCTTAGCTTATTGTCAAAAGATTTTATTTGTAACAAAAATCTTTAAAAAAAATTAAAAAAAATGAAGACAAAAACTGGCAGTGGCATGCACGCAATATGAAATGTACATTTGAACAGACCGTCAGAATCCCAAAGTTATGTCAATTTGAGTAACATGTCCACACTTTGATACCTCCTATGTTATAGTCATTTGTGTGAGTGCTTCAGATTATGGAGACAATTAAACATGCCTCCAGATTAAGGAACAAGCATCTTGAATCCTGTTTTTACCTCAGCCTTCAACACACACAGACAAGAGAGGTCTGCTGGCAGTGGGCGCGTTGTGGGGGAAGGGTTGAGCGCAGCCATATTGCAGTGCGGTTCTAAGACCGGCCATATGACATCGCCTTTTCACCGCAATAACAATGGCAGTGTTGTGAGTTATTGCCGCTGCCTGCCGCGGGAGTCCGGCTGCTGTCCCTCAGTTATCAATCTCATGACATTCCGTGGGAAGTGACTGGTGGTCGTGATTCTTTAAGGAAAACCAGCCGAGAACATGGTACAAAAAACTGACGGGGACGTGAATTGTGACTGGTACCGTGAAACAGGAAGTCGATTCCTTTTTATCGAAGATAATCGGCTGCTCTGGGGCGAAGCGTTAGATGTTATCCTGTTTAAAATGAATCGACTGTAAAACAAAAAAGATGCATTTCGGCTCGATTGTGTTGACACATATTTCGAATGGGAAACTATCTGGTTGGGCTGATTACATGGTACCGTGCCCCGTTGGTACATTCATTCCATGCTACCATTTTACTGGTCTGTCAGCACGTCAATCTTAATTTATGGGCGAGCTGACATTGTGCGGGACAAGAGGGGCCTAGTTATACTCCATCCGTATCACATCACCTCATCCATAAACAATGTCTCCTCGTAATGATTAATGAAGCTCGGAGTCTTCATCAGTTGTATTCCTGAAGACCCACAGCTGCAACAATTGCATTATTTTGCTGCCTAATTTCTTCCCTTGTAAGACCTGTGCAACAAATGACGTTGGCATTTATTACCGCAGCCAATCACAGTCGCCCCCCACAAGTCTCATGACGGGACAAGAAACCAATCGCGTCGCTGCGACTATACGTTTATAAACAAAATAAAGTAGCTGTTAAATGATTGTAAAGCCAGTGATTTCGAAAATATTCTAACAGGAAACGATGGCTGCGTGTCAATTATCTAATTTATCACAGTAAAGGCGTCGCTCGTTTCTTTTCGCACGTTCTTGAGACACAACTCCCGGAAATATTTGTTTTTATTGAGCAGCTGCTGAAGTATTTTCGTAATGTCGGTCACGTTCTTAGTCTGCAAAGTGTGGGAATAGAATGATTTCAGCAGCGGGAACAGAAGTAGGAGGGACCAGTAGTAAGTAGATGCAACCCAGGAGCCCTGGTCAATTTCCCTGTCCAACCCGGTCCAGCCCCTTACCAGATGCTACCAGAGCGACACCTCATACTCCATTCATCTGACAAACCGGTAGGTGGGGCTGACCCAGTGGGCTAACCCTGCTCTGGTGTCCCTGGAACTGGGCCCCAGAGACCCCGTGTAGCTAAAGCTTGCTGCTATCTACGAAAGCTCCTTCGACGTTAAATCGATGAATCTAACCCTCAAATAAAAAGCATTAATCCAACTAACGAATTCAAATAACTTCCATGGCATGGAAATCTAATAACGAGCATTTCCCGGAACCTTTGAAGGTACAGATCCTTTGTTTGGTGTCAAATTGTCCCCGGAATCCAGCCACTCTCTCTTGCGCTGCTCCTTGTACGCCAACAGCACACGCATATCATAATGGTACTGAAATTTTCACCCCTCCTCTAAGCGGGGCCCGCCCCGTTTGACGTATTTGGCGGAGAAGAAAAAAATGATGCTGTAATTTACCTAAGACTCGTGTGACTGACACATTGCTGACGAATCATTGGCGAGAGGCGGGACATCGCAGCAAGGGCCGCCCAAGGAGAGAGCCCCTGCACTGTCGCCAGGGAAACCCCGTGGCGTGGTTGTGTGTCAGTTTCGCTGGGACCCGCGGTCGATGCCGGTGAGGAGGGGGATGGGCGCTTCTGCGAATGTAAGGACCCGAGACAGAATCAGAGCCCTGTATCACATACAGCAGCATATACCCCATTATAAATAGCGACAGTATATACAATACACTAAAATACATGGATTTATCCACCGGGGAACTATAATAGACACTCAATGGATGCAGTGCACCTGAACAGGACAGGGAATTTAACTTTCCGTCTATGCGTGGGAGACACTGAGAAGTTTGTTTCCTACCCCTGGAGAGGGAGCTACTTTTAAGGGCAAAGGATACAGGAGACTCCGAGGCCGACCTACAGGCCTACTGGTCTGTTTGGATTTGATGTTGGGATACTCTAAGGACCCACTGTACATGCGTTTGCCTCGCTTATTCAAGTTTGGAATGCCTCTTTAGGTGAGTACTTCTAATTCGTGTTAATTGTTATTATCACCCTTTATTGATGGAGGCAGTAACTCAACTGTTAACATAAGTAATATACACGTACAGATCCATGTTTTCAGTCAATCAAACATAGCCATGGAGCTAACGTTAACCAACTTGGCTAACTACTTAGCGTCCACTTTAGTTTATCAGAACAAGTTGGTTGCTTCCACGATCTTTCCACTTTAAAGTGACTTGCTTGGCTGACTTAAAGGCTCCCCATGTTGATGGTCTGCCTTGCAGGGCTGCTCTTAGCTGTGTCTGGACTGATCTCCCATGACTTTTTGATCAGCTCCTCGTGTTGTTTTTTGGTAGTTAGCTTGTTAGTCTGAATTCACCACATTACTAGTTTTATAAAAGCGAACGTTATAACGTGTCCCCAAGGCTCTCAACACCATTATGCAAGTTTCTAGGAGTTTGACTCGTGTAACGTTTAGTCCACTAAGGGTGCCCTCAGTTCAGTTGTTATCTCATTATCCATACCAGGAATAATCGAGTAATACATGCCTATGGCTTTAAAATTAACTGTACTACCAATTAACGTTAGATGTATTGTGTTTTGCCCACAAAGCTACAAATTTCGTCGTATTGAAGAACCGTTTAATAAATATACCTTGGGTTTGTTAAGCAAGTTTCTATAATGTGTTTCCGCTGAGGCTTAACATTCCCTCACGTTACAAAGTCAAAACAACACCAGCAGCAGATCATAGGTAGTCCATTCGCGTTTGTTGCCTAGATATTAGATTGAATTGATAGAAAATCGTTGGACCTGCATACCAGCTCTTGGGCAAGGAAGTTACGAATCCGACCGCGTAAGGTAATATGTAAACTTGTTTTGTTCGAGCCAAAACATGTATTTGGCAGTGGTCTTTTGACAGTAATGTGTTAAATCTTGTTCGGAGACCACAAAACTGTCGAATTTTGTAGAAGTTATCCATGACACAACTTGCAATTTGATAATTATTGCGACTCCTGTTAGCCAAGCAACCAGCTGCTGTGTTGGTTAACGTTAGCAGACAAGCCATAGGCAACAAATGCTATAGTAGCGTTTAAGCTAACTTTTTGGATGTTCTCCAGTTGATTGTGTCCTTATTGTGAACCACTGTTTTAGCACGAACTTTGTGCGCCTTCAACGTTAGCTATGTGTGTGACAACGTATTTGCAAGCTGTTGCAGCGGATTTCTGGACTACTACGTTTAGTTTTATGAAAAAAATATGGTCTGTATCATGGTGGTGTTTGGCTACATCATGTTAATGCATATCTCGTTGGCAACATTCCTAACTGCGCTCAGGCGAGTAAGTCAAGCTGAAAGCTCGGTTGTTTTTTCCCCGTTTTCCTTTACGTGTGTGCGTGCGCGTGTGTGCGCGCGCGGTATCCAGCAATCTGAAAACCAGATCTGTTGGGTAGTGACTTGCTCTTCTTCACCTCCCCCACCTACCAACCCCCAGCCTCTGTGGCGGTTAAGAGAAATGAGTGGTATTTTAGAGGGTAGCTCTTGTTTCCTTTTTTAGCCTCCATTTTTATCTTGACGTGTGAGTAAGGGCGAGTAGCCTTGTTGAGTCGGAATGCAGTAGTCGCAAAGTTTCGACCAAGTTAGAGACCTCGCAGCTGTTATGTTTATAAAGACCATTCGGGTCATTTCTTCAGTATGAGAGAAAGCTACATTTCGAACTTCACCTCTACTGGGTTGATTTCATGAACCCAGAGCTGGTCTCCAGATGAAGCTATGTCATGTCTCTTTTACAGTGTCGTTGCTAATCATTTACAGGTTAACCCAAACAAACATAACTGCGACAAGTGATACGGGGAAATAGCTGAGAGATTCAAAGGCGCCTTGTCCCGCGTGTAGTATGTTTTGGGTGAGGTTATTATATTTATCAGGACCCCGCGGTTTCCTTAGCACTAATGGCTGCCCTAACCGTTGCCTGAGTAGCTGTTCTCCACTCAGCTGCACCACGTAGCCTCGCATTGTGCTGCGCCCCGGAGTCCGGAGCAGTGGACAAGGCAATCACATAGAGAGAAAAGCGTTATTTTTGCTCTATCGGACGCGGTTAGGTCACCGGATGTGTGATGATCTCTCCGCAGTGATATTTGTGGCGGACCTGTTGTAACTTCAGCTGGCCATACTTTAGATGCATCACTCTTTCTACTCAGCAGAACAACATTATTTGCTTGAATTGGATTGAATGTTTTGATGTGAATGTTTTGATATTATAAAATCTGGTGTCGGTGTGAATCGGTCACAGTCATATTTAGTTGCTTGGTTGCTCACTGAAAGCACAGCATTCACTAACTCAGTACATTACAACTAAACATGGTTTAAAAAAAATGTATTTATGGTTTAAAGTAGCTGTGTGGTTAAATGTAACCATATGTTTTCCTGAGCCTTCGTAGACCTTGCTCCATGAGTACAAAGATTACACCTGTGCCCTGCTGGGGCCATTCAGCCAGCACCAAGTATTTGGATTGATCCTCCCGATGCCTGTTGGAAGCCAGATTGCAGTGAACTGAGACTTGCTTTGATTGGTTGCGACTGACATTCTCTGAATATGTTTCACATCTTTTAATAGACTGTGTGGGCTGCAGCTAGCAAACCTGGCCTCTCGGAACCCATCGGAAACACAAGCCCCTCCAGCATTTCCCCTGACCCTGACGTGCCTTCTTAACTCACCCTGGGAAAGCTAAGAATGAATTGCTCGGCTGCATGTTGCTGCTCTGCCTTGGACTGACCCGCCATGTTGTTTTTTTTCCAGGCCTCTCAAGCAGCTTCCATTTATGTGAGATACATGTGTTAGGGGTGTTGAGTTACAACAATTGGTGAAAGAGCGTGTATGTGTATCTCTCTCTCCCTCTCTGCATGACAGACCCTTATTTATCTTTGCCAGTATTGGCCTCTAAAATGTTGGGGATCTGAGAAATGTGCAGACATACAAGGTTACCCTAGCCCAGGTTTTTTCTTGTTTACTGAGAAAATAAAGTCTTATTCGCGTTCACACAGTAGTTACAATCCAATAAATGTAAGTGTTGGGTGACATGCCCTTGAAAACACATTTAGGATGTGTGAGCGCTGATGAGTGTGTATCTTACTCGGTACAGAATTTAAACCCTTGTTTGTGTGCTTGTATAAGACGGAGGGAAGCAGGATATTGGCCCGTTTCCAAAAGAAGACAGGATTCTGTCTCAATGCAGACTGTTGGAGAAGAGCGAGCAGGGGGTGTTGCTGTCAGGAATAGGAATGGGGGGGGGGGGGGCTGTCCTTTTGGCTTCTATTTGCATGCTGATGCCACTCTATCATTACATGGAGGGCAGGTGTAGCTATTGATATGTTAATGAGGTGTGCGTGTGTTGTGCCTATGTGGCCAAGTCAGTGTTGGTGATCTACACCTCTATGGAAGCAAAAATATCAAACCCACAACAGTGAGAAGCACTTGTGTGCCTTTTGTCTCTTGAAGGTAGTTTGAGCATACTGCATTTTATTAGCTTAGTCTTATATAGAAATATGAAGATGTTTAATCACACATATTTTAAATGTTCTTACGTTCACAAAGTAATGTTTTTTTAGAATTATTTCATGTACATTTTTTTCCACGATTCCTTCTGTTGTGCGCGAGTCTGCCATTAGATACTTCCTGCCTCCTTTTTTATCTCGGGGACAAATGCAACACCAGTCCATCTACCTTCCCCTCTCTCTGCGTCTTCCCCATTTGCAGCTGCCCGTGCCGTGTGGCTCGTCCTCTTGCAAATGGGGTTAAAAACAAGTCGCTCTGACGCCTGCCTCACCGGAGCATTCCTATTGGTGCAGGAGCTCTGGAGTTGCTCCAATGGGGCGCAGCATTCCCTTCTGCGTTGGGGGAGCGGTGTTGCAGAGGGCTGTGCTGGTTAATTCTGTTTGGTGCCGAGAAGCAATGCTTCTTGGGAGAATAATGGAGGAGGAGGAGTCTCGAGAAGAAAAAAAACAAGGCCGAAAGGGGGGTGAGGCAGGCAATCTACGTAATCATCTCTCTCACTCGCTCTCTTGTTTTATTGCACCCTTATGGTTTGTCCTTCATTTCCTTTTCTTTCTCTCACTGTCACGCTGCCTTTCTTGTGATACTAGGCCGATCGTGTAGCGGGGTAAAAATCTCACCAATATTCTGAGTTGTCCGTCCACCTTTAGAACTGCAGGCAGACATTTTAGGCTTCACCACATTAACCCTCCTCTCTCGTTCCTTTCCCACCCTTTTCCCTGGTCCCACTGGCCTCTTTCTTCTTCTCTTGCAGCCTAACCAAGGAGACCAAATAATGATTACATGATTAAAATACTGTGTGAGGTGAAACCCAGGTTGCAAAATCTACAAGCACATTTCCAAGTGTGTTTGCTCAGAGGGTGTTGTCAGCCCAGGGAGAGAAAGAGAGAAGCAAGCAGGGCAGAAGAAAAACAACCGAGAGAGCGTTTGCACCAAAGTCAAGCACCTCGACAGCAACCTGCTCACAACTGCCCTGTTTTGTAATGCACAGCAGCAATGCTAAAAACAAAGTAGGAAACGAATGGCCGGTGCCAGGATTTTTCCAGTTTAGAAGGGCCTTGTTCTGTCACCTTGAGCAAATAGTTCCCATTCCGCAGAGGGAGGTGGGAGGTTTTGATACAAACACACTTTTCCTCAAGATGTTGAGGACATGGGTTTGCAGGATTCATATCAATAGTGAAACAGTGAGTGGGACAATTAAATTCCTTTTAGCAGTTCAAAATGGCTGAAGTGATTTGACTTTGGGACACCTCGCAATCTTGCATCGTGCCGCAAATGTTTTCTCAAGGCGGAGCCAGGGCAAGCTCTCGACCGTCGGCCAAAAGAGGAAATGTCATGTAAATGTGTTTGTCATGCAGTGAGATCACGTGTGAAAGACACAGAGGGTGTCTCTGCATTATGTTATGCCAAAGCATGAGCTCATCTAACATCAAGATGGCTGATTTGGCCTTTGTGCCCTCTGCGAGAACACTACTTAGAAAACATCCCTCCCCACATTTGGGAGTATACATGGCGTACCCTCAAAAACTCTTAAAATATTAGATGTTCCGATACCATTTTTTCCTTCCCAGCCAATACCAAGTAGCAATCCAATACAAGTGTGTAAAACTACATTTTACAAGGTTATTCTCGAACAGATCATGCTAGCGTCATTATATACCTTTGCTCAACAATACTAAATAGAGCTTTAACGCCTCGTAGTGTAACTTTACACTGTGATGCCTGAAGACGTTAACTAGCGCTCCTGCCAATTTCAACACAGATTTGTTGTTCACAATGTAGCATTATCATGGGAAAAAAATACGACACGCAAGTGTTTAACCACAGCTGCGTCATACTCATTAGCACATGGGCAGTCATCGGGTTAGATGTAGAGATTGGGTCGCGAGTGATGCGCATTGTCGCTCCTGTGTTGCCTAAATGAGCTAATAAGAGATGTGCTAACGCCGTATCGGATCGGCTTGTTAACGATACCCTACCCAACGGCTACATAGGATGCATTCTAGATACTCCGATCGAAACAGCTCTGTTAAATGTAACCTGTTAATCTCTGGTCCTCAAAATATTTGGACTTTTACAGTTTTAATTGTCATGCTATGTAAATAAGATCAGGGTTGGTTCATTCCATCGATGCAGCCTTCGTTCAGCTTCACTTCCACAAAAGGGGAAACAGAAGAGGATCAGAAAGACGCATATAGTCATCCTTCTTTCATTTTTTCCCCCCTCCTCTAGGTTACTGAGCCTCAAACCGACAGTGGTTGGCTTGTTTGCCCTGAAACAGATGATTGATTTTGTGTCATGCTGGCCCTGCTGTCGACTGGCCACCCCACCCCCCCACCCCACCTCTCATAGCACCTACTTGGCCTTTGTTCTCTATTGTGTGTGTGTCTCTCATCCCCGGTCTGGTCCCGGTCCATTCAGGCAGCTGGACTTTGCTTTGTTAATTAATGGCAGGCCACACTGCGCTCCCAGGACTCGTATGACAACAGCACCATCGCCTCCAGTGTCGGTACCAATAATATCTCAGCCTTGAAATATAGGCTACATTTCTTATGTGCTGCCAGATGTTTGCATCATTCCCTCATGTCATTATTTTACCCCCACATCCCCAGCCTGCCCAGACTAAGCTTTGTCTCGGCAGACTGGCACATCCAACTGCCCAGACTTAGTTTTGTGCAGTTGCATGGACAGTTGGCTGATGCAATCATGGTAAAGGCCTTTGATTACGTTGCAGCAGTGAGACGTGGTTTGTTCCATTGCATAATGTTTTTAGTAAGCCTGGTTCAGAGAGAGTTGTAGACAGACAACTGGGGTAAGGTAGTGATTGAAAAGCCGTTGTAATAGCACACTGGGTTTTGGTGCTTCGCTATTTCATTCTCTTTTTGTTGCTCAACATGACAATGGAGTTCATTGTGAATTACATTGGAATGTAGAAAATTAACATAGATTCAAGGTTCATTTATTGTTGTTATGCTGCGTTCACACCAAAAGCGTTGCGAATTTTCCGCGCAAGTAGATCCCATGCAAAGTCAATACTCAGACGTGAATCACACAAATTTTTCCCCGGGTAGTTCAAATGACGCGAATAGAGCGAAGTGAAAAATGTGCCCGACGCTGAGTCACTGACATTGTGCCGTTGGTGAATCTAACTGGCTGCTGCTACTCTAGTAGCGCTGGAAGCGGAAGTTATCCAGGCGTAGTCGGTGAAATTCACCGAGCTGTGTGAGCCCACGGATGATGTTATGAACCCGAACACAAGGGCGTTAGATGTTCCGACGTTTGTGGGATGTCCACAAAGAATATTCGCAACGCTTTTGGTGTGAACGCAGCATAACAGGTTTGCACAGGAAAATGCAGTTGTTTATGCTCCACAATAAAAACAAATAAACAAACCAACTAAACAGTAGTACAGGGACAGCTCCCGTGGCTCTTGGTCCGGCTGTGGTCTGAAGATGTCGCGGGATGTCGTCTGCCGCTCTTAATCCAGTCCTGCGCTTCGTTTGTCCAATGTTGATGCATGTCTGTCATGGGCCAAAGGAGCGCCAGTAACAGTCATAGAAAGCCAATAAATCAGGTCAGGGCAGTATAGCCGAAAATGTATCGGTATAAATTGTTTCATGTCATTGATATCCAATAACAATGGTTTCCTGAGATGTAGCAGACGAAGTTTGTGACTGTTGCATACTCCAAAGGGAGGAAGCAGCTACAGTGTTGAAAATAAATGTTGTTGTAATCCGGCTCCTGGTTAGAAAATTTGTTCCTGCACAATTCACACACAACAGCTATTGGTCAGAAAAAAGCCCAGCTTTTCTTATCAACAATTCCCTCACCGTCTGCACTCATTTGATCACTTCAAACTGTTTCTGTTGCATTGCCACATGTCGATGGTGCAGTGGAACAGCTGTTAAATTGGCTGCTTGCGTGCCTCTTGTCGCATCATCGAGGGATATGTGTGCTTTCTTGGCTGTTTTGCATTAAATGCATTCATTTGAAACCATTGAACATTCCATTACATAATTGTCTCTTTGCTGTTAATGAAGTGTCTATCAGAGTATATCATTATTGTTTTGTCGGCTCGGCCTTCTACAAATGGCAAAATAATGGATAGTTGAGAGAAATACCTGTGCTAAAGGCCACCGTTTCACATTCGCACACTATAATCTTGTTTTCTAGCTGTACATTTTCCATTGGTGACATGCGCGTGTGTGTTTTACCTCCTGTGATATTGCAAATGTGTTTGGGTGAGTGTAAAATCAGATCTATAATGAGCCTTGCTTTTTCCCTGGCCACATAATCCTGTTTGTCTTTGAGGCAGGCTCCATTGATTTGCACGTTTTTTTCATCTTCAATTTCCTCCTGCTGTAGCTCAGAGTGCAGCTCGACCTGCGCAGCACTGAGCAACAGCAGATATATTCATATCCTTCCTACAGCAAGCATGTGTGCGGGGGCAGACTGAGGGGGCTGGTGTAATCTCACTGGACTGGATGTGTTGTGGAGGTTTTATGAGGCACAGGTGGACACTGAGCAAGGACGGAACACGCTTCAAACCCAAATGCGTGTTCATGTAGGCTTTGTGTAACCCCTTCTTGCGCTCTCATTGTGGATAGACCATTTCCCATGTTGCATGTATTGATTGACCTGACCAACCAATCAGATGCACACCTTTTTTATGAAGCATATTATCTGTCTCTTATCTGTCCGGTCGTAGTTTTTTTTCTTAGTGGTCAAATAACATTACTTAAACTCAGTGGCATGAAGTAAAGAAACAGTTTTTTACTGTACTACAACTGTAAACAAGGGTGTGATATGTTTTTAATGTTAGCTGGTGCTCAAAAATATTTAATGAACTTATGAGTTCATATTCAAGATGACACGGCAAGCCTGCATTTCAAATATCCTCTGATAGATGTGGTCTTTGATCCCTGGAGCATTTGGGCAGTCACCCGTCCCAAACCTGTGATTGTTTTTGTGTATCGTATAATGGGTTTTGCTCTCCCAGAAAACCTTGCAGTGCATGTTCCATTCTTTCCCTCAGATCTCATCATTCTCCTCAGTATGTAAAAGCTTCTGAAATAGTATTTGGACCATGCTACACTAAGACCGGCAGGACTTAATCATAAACACAACTCGGCTACTTCGCTATGGTAACAACGTGATTTGTCTGTGGAGTAATCCTCTGTGTAATATTTCCACTATGAAACTTGTAAGCAGAACATTTTAATCAAGCATCTTTTTTTTATAACTTCTAACGGTCCTCAAATCTTAGCAAAGATCCTGGCAAATGGTTTGTTTGTTAGTGCAGCTTTAAAAGAATGGTGAGACTGGGGCTAGCTGTTTATTGGATCGACAGCCTGAAGAGAGACCAGAAAGAAATGAGAGAGAGAGAGAGAGGAGAGAGGGGCAATGACATGAATGTGGTAATGACATGAATGTGGAGAGACTCAGCACTTGATATGTGCAGCACTCTTCTATCGCGGCTTATGTAATTTTATATTACAGTATGCAACACGATACAGTAAATTCAATTAAACGGTTTTAAAATAGCAATAGTGTATAATGATTATTTTATCTTTATTGTAGTTGGATCTTCTATAAAAACCAAAAGTTAAAAACAAGACTCAACACAGGAAAGCTCAAATTCTTTCAGAATGGAAGCTTTAAGTCCTCCTGAGAACAATAATTTTAACTGTCAGAGGTTTGGTTTAAATAAAATACCAGCCTGACTTCAGTCAGTGAATTATAGAATTTTTTAGACTGTACCAACAATAACAAAATACTTTTGACTGCAGGATTTGCTCATTTGGTTCAGTTGGTTGGGATGCCCCCTCCTCCACGTCTGCAAACAATCGCGTTACCTTGCTAGACAGCTGGATTTGTGAGATCTATAATTACAAAATAATGCTGCGGGGAAAGCAGTGTTGCCAAATTTGCTTCCAGGGGACAGGTTTCTACCGTCGCACGGTACATACCTGTATCGGCCAAACCTAAAGCTAACCGGTTGCTGACTCGTAATTGATCTTTTACTCTCGACGCTTTGCAAGTTAGTAGGAAAGGGTATTGCTCCATAACGAAAAAGTATTCCATTAAAGTGAACATAGGGTACTGTATTTAAAAGTTTTAAGCATCCATCTTAATCTCCAGATGCATAATGAGGCCATACAAAGTTAGACGTTAGAGTGACAAGCTGCCTTCGTCAATCCCTTTACCTTACTGTATTTGTAATTGTATTTGCATGTGCATGACTGGTCTGTTTTTAGTCCTTCAGTGTGTTTACCAAACTTGCTGTGCTAAGGTCTGCTCAGACTAGGTGTGACATCTTGTATATTTGTACCTTTTGTACTGCTGTGCACTGACGGTAATGGTTGGATCTGTTTTTGTCTTCACTATAGTACCCCAGCAGTACATTTAGATATCAAATAATAATCAAGTAGTTTATTTTAGGAGCGCGTGTGCCCGCCAGCCAGTATTTTTTAACAATGTGGGAAACACTGGTGTGTTAGGGGGGAAAAACAGGAGAAGGGGAGAGAGAGTTATGTGAGAGATGATGAAAGAGAAAGGGTCTCCTCTTGCTGTTCATTTTGTGTGTATGGTCCCTCCCCCTTGGACTTGTCTCACAAATGGCCTCTGTTCTAGTGGAAGTGAAAAGACTTTGTTGAGCCTGCTGGTAATTTGAGCCCGGTATTCATGGCCAGACGAACGAACAAGGAAGGGAGGGAGGTGCTGGAGGAGCAAGCGAGGTAAAAGGCTTTCCTTCTTCGTATGGAATTTACCTCCCTAGTTCACCGTCTGGTTTTTTTGGAAGAGGCCCAAAGACTGACTCCCTTTGTGAGTTAGCTAGGATTGAGGTGGCTATTTCTGTGAGGCAGCTATCACAGGGACAATAAAGAGTCAGCAGGCTTTGATAAGGTTCTGGATTGGGGCACCATGGGACCCACATAACTTCCGTTAACCATTCGTACCCTGTTCTCAACTTAACCAGTGAGTCATGCTTAAAGAGGCACGGTCCTTGAACAACCAAAGTCCTAATCCTTTCCTGCTTGCTAGTATGTGTCTTCCGTATGTCCTCACCTGTATGTCTCTGTAGAAGCGTGTGTGCGTGTGTCCAGCTGGATGGGGTTGACATTCTGTTTGACAGTGAGCACAGCTGAACTGACCTTGACATTATTGGAAGTCCCCAGCCTAGCTGTGGTTGCCCTGGTGCTTGAGAGCAGTCGCTGTAGCCAGGGGACCAATACAGAAATGTCATGCGTCCTGTTGCTGTGGCTCTCTACTAGTAAACCAGCCTATATTTTAATGTCTGAGTTATGTTTAACATGTAAAGTGGTGAAAATCGGATAATTTCTGTGTCTTTCGGTGACTGTGCTAGAAGCCAGTTCTGCTCCTTGGTCTGTGAACTCTGGGAGCACAGGAGGGCCCTTTCTGATTTCTGCAGCCATCCGGCTCTGCAGTCTGACGAGCAAGGAGGCGGGGAGGATAGGGAGGAAGAGAGAGAGTGTCTAGAGTGTGGTTCAGTGTTTCAGCAGAGTATGGTCACATGATGAGAGGGCTGGGCCTCAAGTCGGATGACTCACCCCTCCAGGCGTCTGGGAGGAGGGCTCCTCCTCCTGGTTCCCTGTGTTAGTGCATCCTTACGGGAGGCTGGAGTTAGCAGAGCTGTACAGCCCCTGGTTGTTTTTCTGCTCTTTGAATAGTGCCCCTCCACCCCCACATGCTGGAAGACTTTGTATGGATGAAAGACAGGCCTATCAGACCATGTCCATATGCAGTTAGCGTTTCAGAAGGTGTGCGAAAGCTCTATGCTGCTTCTTACGTCAAATCCTTCATTGTCAACATGAGTCAGCAAATGTGGCTCTTCATTAGGCGTGTGCGGATGGTTTCCCTGTGTCACTGTTCAACAGCTGTTGTGACCTCTAGTGAAGGAGTCCTGTTTATACGTGGGACAGTGCTTCCATTTTGACCAGGCCTTCATGTTTTGTCAAGTCATTTTCCAGTCAGTACATGAATTGTGTCTGACTGGTGGCTAATCTAATGGGTCCGTTTGCATTAAAGTTATGTGGAATTAGTTGACTAACACCAATCACATTTGTTCATGGCAGACATTTCATAGCAGGAAAAGCACAGGAGACAATTGCATTCCATGTAGTTTAGTTTCCATGCCCCTGGTATTGTTCAATTAATTAGACCTGTGCTTTTCATCATATGGCAAAAAAAATCAGATGGAATGCAGTTATACTACCATGTGTATTTAATTATTTCTTGACTGGCCAGACCATTCCAAAAATTCAACTTGCATCAAAAGAGTGTGAAGAAGTAGCAGTTTTGACGTAAATGTATGGTGCTGCATAGAGATGTGCTGCCAACCAGCAAGGCCAAACTTCTGTACTTGGAGAGGCGATAGTGAGATACTGTCACGTCCAGTCTGTCCTCAGTCCAAAATGAGAGGGCGTAGAGCTGCCCCGAGGGATTGTCAATAATACATCCATGGTCCGTGTGTATTTTGATAGTTTGTTTATTGGATTAAAACCAAAGTGCCAGAAACAAGTTTAAAAACTCACACCCTCCGCTCATCCTCCCGGAACAGAGCATGCGGCAGCTGTGGGACGTACCCCAGTTGGCAGTTGTTTCCAATTCAACCAGCGCAAACCCCCGGCACGGGGGTCTAATCCTGGGGGACCACCCCGACTCCCTGCCGGTTCAGCACACTTGCTGTTGCTGCCATTGCACAGGTTAAATCCAGCGCCCCACTGGCTCGCTCTGACTCCCGGCGACGGGTTTTGTTCTGGCTGAATGCAAGTTGCTGCGATCGCTGACTGTGTGTGTGCCGACCGCGCTCCTGATGCGACTTTCTGCCACTTGGAATCCATAAACACACTACTACTAAATGCTGACCCCTAATTGTAGCATATGGCTTCATTTCACCTCTCTAAAGGTAGTTTGGATGGAAAACTCAATAAAAGCCCTCAGACTAAAAACAACAACAACAACGGGCTGTATGGCTAATTTATCCCAAAATACCCCCTGCGTGGAACAAATTGGTAGTAGAGATCAAACTGATTATCAGGTTGCTCACACTCTGATATGGTGTTGTGGTTGTTTTTGTTTAGTTGTTTTTTTAAGTTTGTCTTTCTTTTTCTTAAAGCTCCACTAATATTTATTTGAAATGTAATCAACCATTCACTAAATGTAAAATGTGTAAAGATGACATTAATCACCCATCTGTCAGAGGCATCAACCCTAGATGTATTGATCGCACGGTTAAAAACAAAGGCCAGAGAAATGCAGTTTCTTTTTTTTCATCCATCATATCACATGACACACCGAGTCATGTAGCAGTAAGATGGTCCGTATCAGGTCCAGGCTGTGTCAGTGAGTAACTGATGGTGTTGCTCTCTCTCTCTCTCTCTCTCTCTCTCTCTCTCTCTCTCTCTCTCTTTCTCTCTCTCTCTCTCCCCTTAGGCCCCACATGACCGTGAGCCGTGGGCTACGGCTCGGCGGCGCCCCACCTCTGAGTGGTCCGTCGCTGTAGTTGGGGACCCTGTAATTCCCCTCCTTGCCTCTCCTCCTCCCCCTCCCCCATCCCATCCCATCCTGTCCCTCCCCTTCCCCCCCTCCCCCCCCCCCTCTTCCCCATCTCCCACGCGTCGCTGTGCCGGACGTCATGAGCATAGTAATCCGCGCTGGGAGTCACCACAGCCTGAAACGTCTTACTCAGATATGGCTGCTGGATCAGAGTAAGTACTGGCTACAGGCTGGGTGGCTGTACCCTCATCATCAAGAACAATTCTGTTTGTTTACAACCTGGGTCTTATTTTTGGGGGGTTTTGCCCATCAGTTTATTAACCTCTTACCCCCAACTTAACTTGCTGCTGGTTGCGCTGACATTGCTAAAATAGAACAAGTACCTCAGGCTGTAAACAAACTTCCGTTTAACCTGATCATCTACGCCACTTGAATAGCTGCTGCAATGCAGGTGCTCTTAATAACAGGAAATGACTGGAAATAGCATACAAAGGCCAATGTTGAAACAGAAATGTTCCACCATGCTGAGCAGCACCTGAGCTTTGACTTACCGTGTGTAAGTAGGTGTGCATGCACACATTTGTAAATGCAGTGGAGCTTTACCATAAACAACAACGGTGTGTTCACTCTCGTCTTAATGTGTAATTCAGTGCTGAAGATGATGTTTAATCTGGGAGTTTGTTAATCACCTACGTCATTGTCTGACCACTCATGTTACTTGCCCTCATGAACTCTCTTCTTGTGTTTTTGTTGGCTCTTAGCAGTCGGGTTGGTGGAAACGAAATGTCATCAATACCCAAAAGTAATAATATTGCTGTTCTTGGGAGTTCTAGAAATTAATTTGCTGGCCGTTTTATTTATTGTGTTTTTCTGTGTGTTCTTTATTGTTAAAAAAAGAAAGAAAATGATGTAAAAAAACAGCCACAAGTAATCAATGGTCAGAACTATGGCAATAAGTAGTAGGGACTTTTCTTTCCATTCCATTAGAGGTTTGGAGTCAGTAACCTTCAGTGTTTTTTAAGGAGGACCCAGGGATTCCCTTCAGGAACAAAGTACTTTCTTTTACCCAAAGCAAAACAATACGTCCAATGCGACTTCACTTGTCCTATTTGTACACGCTTCTCTACAAATGTAGCACCGTGGGTTGTGATAAATATATGCTTCCTTTATTATCCTGTCAGCTGTTTTCTATCCTCTCCACAAAGTCTGCCGGAGAGATCCAAAGGGATGGAAAGTGCCAAAGAATAAACTTTACCAGACAGAAATAAAGGAAATATAGTATATGATCCTTCAGTCAGGCCGGTTTCACATTAAACACACAAAAACTAAGCAATGTAACACTGACTCCTGTCCAGGGCTAGAGAATAAACACAAGTACGGCGATTGGGGTTTTGTTTACCCGAACAAAGTATTTTCAAATTCACACATCTCAGTGATTGGAGAGTGCAACAGACTCACTTTAATCTTCATATCATCAGAGAATTGAGGGTCGTTGTAACTTAATTTGAAGCCATCACTTCCTGTTGTGTGTGTGATGTGATATTGAATAGGTGCATTGGGTGCAGTGTGTAAATGACCTGCTTAGCTATTTCTCATGCCAAATATAGTAACAGAACAAATGGTTGATTTATTATAATAAAGGTTTCACCACCCATCATTATGTTCATACACTCGCACATAAACTGCTTTTTTATGGTGTATTTGGTAGGGGGCCGTGCATCTTAATAAAACATCATCTGATGTCATCCTAGAAAAAACAGAATATAAAATATATATATATATATTTAAAAATACCAAGTGATTCGTCATTTATAAGTATGCAGAAACAATAATAAAGAAAGAATATAAGTAGAACCATCATTCAGGACACCCTTGTACTACATTGTCAAGTACTATTAAGACGACACAGGAGGCTCTTAAAGCAACTCATGCAAGCAAATAAATGAGGCATAATTATGTTGATAGAATAATGGGACTAAGGACAAAATTATGCTGCATTGTTGTACACAAAAAAACATGCAGAGTAGAAGCACAAAACATAACAATGATACAGTGCATGCAAGTCGATGAGGGACAGGGCAGACGAGTGATGGCAGACAGACCGAGGGAAGTTCAGCACAGACGGATTGAGGACAGCAAGGTGAAGTTACGCTCTGGTGGCTGACCGGAGCTTTACGACTTTGACAATAAGCTATGTAGATCACACAAAAGAAAACAATTCCTCAAAAAGATATTGTAGGATATTCCCCAAACACATGAGTAGTCTTTCCACAGCTCCCTAATGGATTTATGGTGGAACTAACTGACCTTAACTCAATTCATGTGATGCTGCAGGCAACCCAGAAAATGGGGCCTATTCAAAAGGCTACATATTCATGATGATGTGGGCCTTTTCTAATATTTCATAATACTATTCAAAGGGGTGTAAGTAAATGCAAGTACAAGTGATTCATAATAATTCTCATGTTTGGTCGCCCCTATGGATGCATGGCACATAGGGCTCTGTGTATAGGAGGGAGACTTGTCCCATGTTATCTCCACTTCAGTCGCGTTGAGTCGCATCTGAGGAAATGTCCACAGACAGCCTAAGTATGAACAGTTGCCACTTCTCTGTAGGTGAGTCTGAGATGCACCGTCTCCACTTGGATGCACAAAACCCAGGGTTTTTATATGAGACATTTGGATTCTTTTGACAATTTTAAGTGTTCCAGATTTTGAGGACAAACAGGGAAGGGGTAGGGGGTAGGCCAAGGTTCTGCACTATCTGGGAAGACCTCTGATAAAGGGAAAAAGTAGTTGCATAACATAATGGCCTCCTACATATCATTTCCTAAAAATCTGCTCTCCCAGGCTGGAAAGCCACCTCAGGGTTGTGGTGCCATCTACTGACTGTATTTAAACCATTGTTTACAAAACAGCCCAGGAAAATGCACAGTGACAAGTATGAACTGTTTTATGCATATGTTACTTTTTTTGTCATTTCTCGGAATAATAATATAAATTATATATATTTTTCCCCCAGCCCAGAGTCAGTTGAAGCAAGCCCTGCCGTGAATGAAAAAAACTACAACAACCACAGCTGTGGCAGCGCACAGAGTCATGGGTATCGGGGACTACCATATGCTGTGAGTTCATACAGTTCTTCTCCAATCATCGATTCTGATCATAGCATGTCTTTATTCATACAATGTGTATTACTCTCTTTTACTCAAAGGTAGACAAGTATAAACATTTAAAAAGCTAAAATAAGAACTCATTTTAATATCTCTAGTCTTTTCGAGTTTTCTAATCGCTATAGAACAGAGTAAAACTAAAGGTTGGCAGTGCTTCTCGTCTGATTGAAGACATGGATGTTTGTCCTACTTATTAGTCTTCTGTAACCACAATCCGTTAACAGCTATACTGTTTCACATACCTGTTTTTTTTTTTTTTTTGCCCTCATTTTCATTCGTCTCCATTTTCCGTTTCCCTTTTTTGCCTGAACACCCACGTTGTTTGAAGATGCAACAGTCTTCCGTTGTGTGTTGTCAGGATCACAACTATGGTGCGCGCCCCCCTCCCCCCACCCCACCCGCCTCCCCGCTCTCCCAAACCATCATTCCCCGCATGGACCTCAACGGAGTGGTACGCAGCTTCTCCCGCTACCACGACGCCACCGGAGGACAACTCGGACCGACAGCGACAGCTCCTCAGAAGAGGACGGGGCCGTGGCCAGCTGGTGTCACTGCAGCCTGACACCGGACGGCCTGCTCATCAAGTGTGACAACTGCAGGTGAGAGGACCCCGCCAAGTCTTGCAAACGACCAAACAGTCTTGTCATGAGAAAGTTGGGACATTTTGAAAGCCTAGTACTTATTTTCAGTTAAAATTCCATACATTGTGTGTTTATATATCAATTTTTTTTAACAATACTCCTGATATCAGGGCTCTTTTTACGACCAAGGTCACATTCAAATGCCATTCACTGCTCTCCGTTAGGACCCAGTTACCCACTCTGTTGAGAATGTAGCAGCATCAACAATTGTTTTTTAAAAAATTGGATACAAAATCTTATTTAGCTTTTTTATCGTCAAACTCAACAATTCTGGTAGTGTAGCCACAGTAGAGAATGTCATAACATCCTAATAAGAAGATTGGAGTATCCATGTGACTCTCCTCTATTTAGCTGTGTGATCCAATTAAAACCTCAAATTTAGGTTTGGTCACTCAAACTTAAACGACTTTCTCGTCTGTCAGAATCAGAATGAAATTGGTACTTTAGGTTTGTTTTCTATTTAGTCTGGTTGGGTTTCACAGTGGAAGGATTTAAGATAAAATAAATGAATTGGCTGAGGGGTGTTTATGAAGGAAAATAGTTTTAGTTTTGAGAGCTGCCTCTTCTATGCAGGGAATCTCAGACTTAATATTGCTGTCAAAAGTTGTTTCCCTTTGACTTGTCGTGGATCTGCTGTAGCTAGAATCCCTTCTCCAGTTGTGTCTTGAATGTCCTAATAAACATCACTATTTTTGTAGACTTTATTCAGCACATTCTGTTTGTTCTCTTCGGCCCAGATGTCCAGCAAACAGAAGTCCAAGTCAGTCCTCTCCCACTCTGCTTAACCTGTTGTGTTCTCACTGCGATCAAACTGCACTAAGTTTAGCCTAGATACGGTCTGAGAACAAACGTTCTCACACAGGTGGTCTGGAACTGGTTTACTGTGTTCACAACTGCTCAAACAAGTCTGTGAAGCAAAGTTTGTTTGTTTTGGATAGTTTTATTCAACCTCGTCATGTGCTTTATTACAATGATTTGACTTCATGTTTTGCATTTTGATTATGGCCTTTGTTTTTTTGCAGTGGACTGGACAGGAGGAAAGGAGCAGAAGGCCAACACAGAAAACCCGAAAATGTCTCCGGTACTATGTCTTTTGTCTTCTCTCGGTTAAATAAATTCTCCATCCTTTCTGTAAAGTGTTATCTGATGACTCTGTTTTGTTGTTGCTTTGTAGCTGGTGAGAGCAGTGCCACCGAAAGTGGTGACGAAGAGGTGTCGCCCTCCACCATCTCCTACACCGCCACCCAGCATACACCCACCAGCATCAAACTCACCGTCAACCGGGTCAAAAGGAGCAAGTCCAAAAAGAGAAAGAAGAGCACAGAGAAGGCCCGTGGAACACAGAAGGGCAAGAAAGTCAAGGTACGCAAACCTTACTGCACTTTTTTTGTATATATACTGCTTTCTCTGCACTACTCTGGTCAGATGCTAACCAACATGTTGTTGTCTCAGTACCTGTACTCTGTGCAATGACAATAAAGTGAATCTGAATCTGTTGGAATCAGACTGGATGCCTCTGGGGAAAAAAAATCTATTGAGGAAATTATCAGATCAAAGCCCAATATAGAGCTGTTATTATATTTGCTACAAGCTCGCTCCATTGAGATTACCTCAATGTTGTTATTGATTGCAGAACAGTTGCTGCTAAACATGTCCATGTATTGATATGGGTTCATTTTCCTTCCCTCAGGCTTTCAGAGAGGGTTCTAGGAAGTCCATGAGGATGAAGGTGAGGATTGGAGTTACCTGACGTTTATGTTAAAGGTCCCATCTTGTAGAAAGTCAGATGTCCACGTCTTTTTTTTATTATAAAGCCGGTCTAGCTGCTATATAAATACCGTGAAAGAATCAAAAGGCTCAATCCACGGAGAGAAACACACACGGCTCAGACACTGTTCCTTTAAACAAGCCATCACGACTTCCGTGAGCTTGTGATGTCACCGCGATACTGAATGTATGTAAGTGCGGCTAGAGTGCCGCTACAGTCATATCCTGTCCACAATGATGGCGCAGAGACGCTAAGAGCACAGATGCGGAAGATCCGGAAACACTGACCAATCGGAGCAGACTGGGCAGTCTTAAAGAGACAGGCGCTAAAACAGAACTTTCAGACAGAGTGAATACAGATACTTTATGACGGATAGTATGAGGAAAAATAGTGGGGTTTTTTAAAACATTGAAGCATGAAAACATGTTTTAGTAGAAACCCAAAGTACAAGTATGAACCTGAAAAACTCATGCTTCAACCGGCTCCGTCTCGTCCTCTGTCTAGAACTCAACAACGGAGGCCAGCGTGCTGGATGAGAACACGGCAGAGGGATGGGAGAGCAGGATCCGCCAGTGGACGGACCAGTACGAGGAGGCTCTGGCCAATCAATACAGCGCCGACGTCCAGACACTCCTCCAGCTACACCGCGCTGCCAGCACCCCCATCTCAAAGGCGGAGAGCAACACATCGGCGTCCCCTTCCACCACACAGATCCACGCCTCAGTTGACACCATGGACACCATCAACCGCACTGAGCTGGCCTGTAACAACACTGTGCTGGGCTCACAGATGCAGGTCAGCCCAAGTTCTGAACCAGACTCTGTATTGATTCAGCTTGTAAGTTGCAATGCGGGCATGTGCAACAAACAGAACCATTGCAAAATATGCCATGTAATCATTAAGGCTATAACAACACATGATATGAAGAATTTCACTGACTGATGGAAAATATAGAGAGGAAGTTTTTCCTCAAGTCATGCTAAAGACGGTCTTCCTTGGTCAGATTACGTCTTAGTTTGTGATTTTGCAGGTATGTCCTGCGGGGCTTGGGCGATATATGTTTTTGGGTTATACCATACCCTTTGGTGCATGTGTTCATACCAGAGTGAACATTCTGAAAAACTAATCTGAACACTGACAGGATATCATTTTGAAGTCAGAGTGGAGTTTTAAAATGTATTTTTATAAATTTAAATAAATTATTCACAAAATTGAAGTTTCATTTTTCTCTGAAAGAGAATTTTTATATAATTAAATTTGTATTTAATATTCATTCATTTTAAATGCATTTACACACTATTAACAGACCTGCGGACTAACTCAATGAATGGAACATCACTTTTATTTTGAAGTCAGTTCTTACCGTAATGCCTAGTGTATACCCGTATAGCAAAACAACATGGTGGGTTGTTTGACCATCTAACCTCATTTGTGTGTGCTGGCAGCTTACAAAAATTGACGGCTTACAAAAATGACAAGATATTAATATTTGCATGCGATATGTTTATTTACTACATCCCACGTAGAACAGGCGTCAGTTTATTGAGTATATTCCATATAGCGTCCACGTTTGTGCCCTGCCTGCATGGAGAATAACCAGTCACAATTGTGCCGTTCGCAGCTCCAGTTGGGTCGGGTAACGCGTGTGCAGAAACACAGGAAGATCCTACGCGCAGCCAAGAACCTGGAACCAGACACGCTCATCATTGAATATCGGGGCAAGGTCATGCTCAAACAACAGTTTGAAGGGAATGGGCACTTCTTCAAAAAGTAAGATCACGGTATTTGTGTTGTTGGGTTTCTCCGCATCATGCTTTTTGATGTTTGGGTGCAAAGATGCTCACAGAGATCCCAGTGTTGATACCACTGTCTTATTTTTTTTTACCAGACCCTACCCCTTTGTGCTGTTCTACTCCAAGTTTAATGACGTAGAGATGTGTGTCGATGCGAGGACCTTTGGAAATGACGCACGCTTCATCAGGAGGTCGTGTACACCCAATGCCGAGGTCAGCCAACAATCTCAATGCTTTTCTGTGTAGCTTTGAGCTCCGTCAGGCTGCTATCCTTGACCCTTTTAGCTAAAACAACTCACATATATTCCCTTCAGGTCCGGCACATGATTGCTGAAGGCATGATCCATCTGTGTATCTACGCCATCGGTCAAATCACAAAGGACGCTGAGGTCACCATTGGATTTGACTACGAGTTCAATAGCTGGTCAGTACTGCTCTTAAACCCTTTCAACTTTCAAGTATAAGTGGTGAGTGTCCATGTTCTGGCTAGAAAGTGTGTGAAGCAGGTACTAGTTTTCTTTTGGTTTCCATAAACCATTGTTGCTGCCTCAGGATGTCTTGTGTTCCATCCTCCAGTGTAATCCTCTTGCTCTCACACCAATCCCCCAGTAATTACAAAGTGGACTGTGCCTGCCATAAGGGCAACCAGAACTGCCCAGTGCAGAAGCACAACCTGAGCCCCAGGGAGAGCTTGCTCAGCGCCCCCTCACTGCTGCCGCCCTCCGCTCTGGCGGGCGCCGAGACCCGGCGGAGAAAAGCCCGCAGGAGAGAGCTAGAGAGCTGCCTCGCCAGTGACGGCAACCAGACCCTAAACCAGCACCAGGAGGCCAAAGAACTGCAGGGGACCAGTGACGCAGAGGTGTGTGTGTTTGTCAAACTTAGGATACATCCACACTACTACATTTCTGTTTTAAAACGCTTATCTTTTGCTACGTTTACACCTAGTGTTCACACTACTCTGGCGTTCTACAACCCCTAAAACGGAGGAATTTGAAAATGCTTCCAATGCAGTTTGGTTTGAAAACTCCAGGGTTACCTCGTAGTGTGGAAGATCGGAAACGTAGACCTTTTTTAAAATGACGCAGACCCCCGCATTCGCTACTTAATCTTAGCAGTAACGTCCTTCCCTGATTCGTCATGCCGCCAAAACACAACAAACAGCTTTGATTACTGATCGATTCCAGTGTTCAATTCAACATGGATAACTGATTGCAGGCATTGCTACACTTGTTGTATATACGAGCAACTCTTGTACAGTTAAATTCTGCATTTCAAATTTCAACTCTAGCCGACATGCAGAGGAAGCAGCTGCTGTTGGCGGGTGAGAGATGTGTTTTGACCAAATGTATTGACCCCGTAAACTTTAATCTTTATGTGTTCATTTTTAAAGTACATTTGATGTCTGAGAGAGATAGAGCACGACCTGCAGCCTTGTAACTATGTTTAAAAAATAAAATGTACTATAATACTCTGTAGGATTTTTTTGTAACTACAGAAAAACACAGGCACCCGCATGCCCAGTGTACATGAATAGTCATGTGATATTTGTTTTCAGGCATCTTTGTAAGTGTGCATTATTTCTAAAACAATGCTGAAATGCCAGTGTGGACGGAGCTCGAAAAGATGTATTATCTACAAGAGCCACTGTTGCTGTTATTTTTGGTAGTTGTAATCTTTTCATCATGCCTACTTCTCATTTTATGAATAATTTCTGTCATATGCTTTGAATGTGTAACTCTGTTATGATGATCATTCTTTAAACATGACATCTATTGTACTTCTGTCCATCCGGGGAGAGGGATCCTCTGTAAGGTTTATACTGAACAAACGTCCCGGGACTGAGGATGTCGTATGTGTACAGATTGTAAAGCCCTCTGAGGCTAAATTGTGATTTTGGGCTATACTCATTAAATGTATTTATTAGTGTGGATGTAGCCTTAGATGAAGGGATCAATCAATACAGTTACATTAATTTATGGTTCTACAAAGATCCTTAGCTTTAGCCCCAAAACGGGTAGTGTTCTAAAAACCGGGCTTGAAAATTTTAATGAAGCATGTTTTCCTCTATCAGGAGAGACTGCTTGATGAGCTGAACATGGAAGAGGGAGAGGAAGGCGAGGTGGATGAAAACGGGGTCGCCATCTCCAGTAAAAGAGTATGACATTTGGACTATTGTCTCAGTACAGTCGTTACACTAACCTAGCATTTCTGTTCTCTGCAACAATAGATTCAGATTCCAGCACAATACATCAGTACAAAAGAAAATGTTTACCGGTAACTCTCTGCCTGTGTAACTCCCTCCTGTGTCTGTGCCTGCTCATGTAGATGTGTAACAACCTGGAAAGGAGGCGCAAGAGAGTGGGAGGAGCAGAAGTCAAGGAGGAGGGTGTGGAAAGTGAGGACGGGGCGGGAAACCCTGCAGGGAACACTCCCACACCCCACAATGCCGGAGTGGGGGTCAGCACACGACGCTCCACTTATGTGATGGTCAGTGAGCAAAATCGGGATGTTCCGTCCACATCCACTAATCATTTTTTTCCTTTATTAAATGTTTTTTCCTTCATTCTCTTTCAGGACCCGCCATCTACTGAAGAAAAGACCTCATTACCCAACCTTCCTGCTCCCATTGCACCCCCTAAACCCGCACGACCCACCAAGCCTCGGCCCAAAAGTCGAATCTCCCGCTACCGGTCAAGTTCGTCCCAGCGAGCACGGCGCCAGCGCCAAGCCCTCGCCCAGCAAGCAGCAGCCGCAGCAGCGGCAGCGGCAGCGATGGCAGCAACGCTGTCATCAGCTGACCAGGGTGCCTGTCTGGACGAGGAGGGATCTCAGGGCCCGTATGGTTCTGAACACGGCCACGGAGAGAGCGGTCTGGGTGGTCATCTCCTAGACGGAGATGGCCATGGTCTAAACTGTATAAATAGAGGCAACTCGCGTTACCCCAAGACCAAGAAGGTTAGAGGACGTTAGACCTTGAAGGAAATGTAAATGCTCTAGCAAATGCAGAGTTAATCATTTATGTATCTTTGTTCTCAGTACCTGGTTACAGAGTGGTTAAATGACAAGGTCCCTGGAGGGGAGAAGGTCCACCAAGAGGTGCCCATTGAGCGCCCTCTACGGATAACCACTGACCCCACGGTGCTGGCCACTACCCTCAACATGCTGCCGGGCCTCTCCCACACATCACTCATCTGCACCACGCCCAGACACTACGTCCGCTTCGGCTCCCCCTTCAACCCCGAGAGACGCCGGCCTCGCCCGCTCCAAATGGACGGCACTTACGGCTGCTACAAGAAGGTGAGACATGCTGAAAGGTATTATCGAGAGATGGAGGACAGGGCTGTAGAAAAATACAATGAATGTTGTCATCTATGGAGAATTCACATTGAGTGCTCACGTTAGAAGCTTGTCTCCAGGTCCTTTTAACAATAAACCAAAAGCTGGAATTCGGAGCAGGATAGTTCAGGTGTTTTGGAGAGGTGTTCTACGAGGTACTTCTCCATAGTCAGTACCTACAGAGTGGGAGTCTGTAGAAACAGACAGGAGTAGCAGCTTATTTTAGTCACAGTTTCAATGTACGTCAGATTTAGAATATGTTCACCTGTTTACCTCAGGCAATCCCTTCTTACAGGAAACTGCAGCTGTTGTATCCATCAATGCTTTCTTCTAAGCCACCAGACTCCATTGGAAACAACAATAATTTTACCTAGCAAACCACGGGAGTAGCTTGTGTTATTGTGTGACTTTTAGTGTTTTAAATGGTTATTCACCAAAGTCACACAATAACACAAACCTGTCAAGGAAGTGCTTCCCCTGTGTTCTGCAAAGTAAAATTACAGTTTTGGTCAATAAAGTCTGATGGCTTTGCGACAGCATAGGTAAATACATATTCTAAATATAGTATACACTTGAACTGATGTAGCTTTTCTGGTGTCTAAAATACGTCCACAGCATTACATTGATTTGCTTTCATGCTGGGGCTCCTGTCTGTTTCTTTAAACTCCATCTACTGTACGCTTATCATACAACTCCACTCCAAAACACCCAAACTAGACCTTTAAAATGTCTTGCACAGTATGCTGTTGTTTTGGTGAAAAATGACCAGTGAGAAGAATTTCTTGTTTTTACCATCATTGGTCATGAAATTTATTCTACCTGTCTATACAAACCAACATGTTAATTCTTGTGACATCCAATCAGCTTGTAATATGTTAAATTCTATCCAAAACATTCTTCTATTATATAACTCAAGACTTTTCTGAGCTGTTGGGTTAAGTTTAATGAACTTAACAAACAAACAAACACTTTTTTAACCCGACATTACTGTTGTTTCGATGCAGAGATGGATAAAGCAGGTGGAGGATGAGAGCTGTTCAGCCAGTGTGGAGGATGGCACAGAGTCCACCTCCTCTCAGCAAAGTACCAGTAGCAGGTCCACCCCCAACCCCCTGTCAAGTGGTACGTACATCCCCACCTCCATCTGGATGATGCATTTATTTTGAAAGCACCAAAGCTGAACATTAGATCAGAACTAAGCAATTGGGTGGTATTATTCCTAAAAGTACAACTAAGTGAAGGGTGCAGTCCATGTTAGAAGCATGTCTCTCGTCTTGTTTTTTTTCTATACCCTCTTGATACTAGAAGTGTACGCTCTCCTGTTCAATCCAACTCACTTCACGTTTGTAAAATCCCAGATCTCAACGCACCGTTTAAGAAGCGGCGCTCTAAGTATGCGTCGGACACAACGGCAGCACCCTCGGACCACCTGCTTCGCCCGCTGTCGCCCATCACGCCGCCACTCCCGGAGGACTCCCTCCACCCGTCACTCCACAACCCCTGCGGCTCCCTGCTGCCCAACGGCCTGGTCTACTCGCCCATGCCCTCGCTGCCCGCCAGCCGCTGCAACACGCCGCTGCAATTCGAGGTAAGGGCACATAAACGCACCTAGATTCACTAATACAGCTGTCTGTCAGAGCTCACTTAGTGCGTGTGTTTTCACCAGTACCACCCAATTTGGTAAATCCTACAGGAGCACAAATTGTGAGCATCGATCATGGGCAGCTCGCTGACTTTTTTGAAGTAATGACGTAATGAAACCTAGTCTAGCCTCTACACATGAGCCTTTTTTATAGACTTATCAGGCAGAGAAGTTGCTGCTATATATTTGTTTTACATAGTTTTTTCAACATGAGCCCCAACCGCAGGATGTCATACAATGTCCCCGCTCACTCTGACGGCCGTAATGTTCGAGCAAGGCGAACAGTTATAAAGTCAAATGCTCACGAGCAACTTTCAGTGTCCGCCCTGCCGATCTGTTCCTGAATGGGCTTTTCGTTCTTTTTTTATGATGGTGTCTTTCCGAAATATAAAAATCATGATTGACAGACAGGGCCAAAACAAACTTCTCCTCAATTTACGATAGTGATGTGATCTGTGCTTTTCTAAAAAGTTCAGAGATTTTTTAACTTGGAGCACTCAGAAAGAAATACGCTGGCGCTTAGAAAGTCCGTTCAGCTAATTCAACATCTCCTCGAGTATATTTGTAATGAACGTAATTCAATCTTCATTATGGATTAAACATAGTGGGGAGAACAGCCGGACTAGCATACTGGTGAAAGTCAATTTGCTGTAAATCTGCCAAGGCAGACTGTTCAAATAATACTGAGTATTTGGGACACACCATGTGTGTTTAACAATCTGAGGTTTCTAAGAGCTTTTTCTTTTTGCTCTCTAGAACATATCGTCCCCGGAGGCGTCTCCTGTTCATCGGCCAGAGTCCATCTCTCCTGAGGTACAGTCTCTCTGACACTAACTCCTAATTGCGGATGCAAACAGTTAAACTCTATCAACTACTAAACGTTGTCTTGTTCATTTTGTACGCTCTCTCTTTCTCTGTTCTTTCTCCAGCCGTGTCTTCAGACAGACTTTGAAATCTCTCGTCCTCAGTTCCCCGACCTGTCCCTCCCCTCCAGTTTGGAGAGCCCTATGGCGCTGACCTCGGATGACTTTTGCCTCCCTGGAGGCCCTTCAGGCCACGACTCACAGGGTCCATCATCTGTAGGAACAAGCTCCATAAACCCAGCGTCCTGTCCATCCTCAGACCTCGCTTCCCAACACAGAGAGCAGGCCTTCAGGACAGAGTTCAACCTCATATACACCTGCTCGCCCCTCAATGCAAACCTGGGCAACCCTGTGGCCATGGACCGACACCTCTCCCAGTCCGAAGGTGGCTTTTCTCCAGCAGAGTCCTTCCACAGCTCCATAAGCGGTCAGGGGCCGCTGGGAGACGCGGGCCCCGGCTCCATGTCGCCCTATGGCGAGCCTCACTATGGAGGAGGCTACCCGGATAGTGGCACGCCTCCTCACACCAGCAACCCACCGCAAAAGAAGAAGGCAAGTTCTCCATATGTTAATGAGGAACATTTGAAATGTCTTTTTCTTTTTAAAATCAGCGTTTCATCTGTTCTTCTCCAGCACGAATGACTTTGAGTGTGATATGTGCCAAATGAAAAGCCAAACCTCATGATGTGCTTTTTCCCCTTGCTCCGTGTTTGCTCCTTGGCTTTGTCTTAAATATATCAATTGGTCCCTTTTGTGTCAGTTGGTCAAATCCAAAAGCAACAGGCATTTAAAAAAACATATTTAACCATTTTATGTTTCTATCTGAAATGATTTCGACTGTAGCTTTGACCCTTCCTCCCCCTCCCCCCCCTCGCTGCTCCTTGACACTTTTTGCCAAGTCTCTCTTCCACTTTTCTTCCAAGGCAGAGGGCCAACCAGCATACCATTAGTCTGCTGACAGGGAAGCCAGATTACCAGGCTATAGCTGTAAGAAGTGAATACAAGCCAGTACAAAATATGGTGAATATTCTCCCTACAACTACATCTTTAGAAGTGTGCATGTAAATATTGTTTCTTTGCATCTGCATACAACAACCCACCCCATGCTCCGACAGCTCCGCCCCCTCCCCCTTCCACCCGACCTGCATTGAATTACTACTCTATAGTTTTGAGGCAGCAGTTTTACGTTATTCTGCATTCCAGTCCAATCCATTGAAGCGTGTTCATCCATCGCCTTCGACACGGAAGGCCCGATGGTTCATGAGTCGTCCTTGCCGGTGTGGAGGTGAAGCCCACGTCTCTTTGCTCCATCTCATCATCCACCTCTACTACAAGCCACGGCTGCAAGGCTACAAGACATGCATTCCCACAAGGGGCTCAGGGGAAATAAAGGAGGTTCTCCCAGTAACACGAGTCAGCAGTCACCCGCAAATGTAACGTTAAACTGAGCGAACGCATTAATGCAGTCACGTCAGAATCCTGTAAATCCAAACTCGTGACCAGTCAGGCAAGAGGCTAGGTATTCTGAGAGAATATATGACAACAGACATGAGAATAAAGTACGGCTCTTCCATAGTTGCCCTCTAGATATTACAAATATCATTCCTCCATTTTATATTCTTAGTTTTACAGTAGTATTAGTGTGTTTTTGTTATAGCCCGGGATATCGTCTCAGGAGTATGTAGCTGCGATAAACCTACAAAATACTTGCATATGTAGGAAGGGGCCTTAATGTTTCAGTCTGTGAAGAACAAAAAAAACAAGTGGTTAACATCATATCCCGACATGAATCGCTTGGTTCAATGGATCGATTCATTGTGAAGCCAGCTCCTGGAATGTCATGTCTGTTCAGTTACCTGGGTTCAATCTTCAATGGCGATATATTCAAGTAAAAAAACAAAAACTGAAATTAATTTTTTATTTTTATTTTTTATTTTTTAACCAGCAATTTCATTTGTCTAACTTTAGTTTTTCTTCAAGGATATAGTTTTTGTTTATCAGCTCACGCTGAGAACCCTGCTGGACACCGTAGCAGTGGGATGATCCATCAGCCAATAGTTAAGCCATGTTATCCGAACCACTTTATTTGGTAACACTAAAAGTGAGCACACCTGAAAACTAGTGTAAACAGTCTGCTCTGTGAACTGTGATGGATATTTAGAGCAGGTAGTGTTTGTCACATCTCAGCAATCACAATGGTGTCAACACCAGCGATGGCCACAGTTACAAATATAAAACAAGTTGTTCTTCGCCATAGTTTTCCTTTTTAAACCATGTTTTATAGTATGCAACAGGCTAAGCATGGGAGACCTCTTTCATAAAACTGTAGAATTGGTTTGACCTAATGTGTAAGGAGGGTGGCTCTCAGACGGTTTAACAGACACGTACTGTAAGTCTAGCAGGACAGTCAAAGTAATGTCTCCACTGAAGACATCTTTGATATTTTGTGCTTGGTGGTTATTGGAGTTGTTCTGACACCAGCATCATAAATACTGAGACTGCTTAAATGCTGGATCGGGTTTCTGCGAGTCTGTGCACTGATCTGATATCACGTTATCCCGTCATTTATCAGCTCATTTATGCTACTCAGGAACAATAACAGGTGTCACTTGCTACCTGAGTCATACTGAGCATGTGCCACTCTCCACATCCTTGTTCTGAGGTGCACATGCTCTGTACCAATCAAACAGGTGTGAGAAGAGGGTGTGACGTTAGCCAGAGCTAGCAACATGTCAGCAACTTAGCCACATTTAGCAATGGAGGAAATCGAGATCCAAAAGAAAAAAGTGCTTAGGACATTCAATTTCCTTTTTGCAAAGAAAACTTAGCCAGGCTATACAACAATGTTAGCAATCACATCCATACAGGGTCCCATAGTAATACAGATTTACAAAATAATATCGGAACCCGGAAGAAAAAGACATCTGTAATTTCAGACCCTGACTTCCACAGCTGCCTTCTGCAGTCTCCCCTATATGTCATATTCTGCTACTGCAGAGTTTCAGATCAGGTCCAACCACGTCGGTATCTGACTGTGGTCATCATCCCGCCCCACTGCCTCTTTCATCCCCCTCCCTCCCCCTCCTCTCTGTTCTCACAAACCTTCTCTCTGCCATGACGACATTAAGCTGGGATGAGTGCTCTTATCTCATTGTCAATACTGGGAGGTGTGTGTATGTGTTGTGTGTGTGACTGTTTCGGCGTGGTTGCATCATGGCGTGGTGCGTTCAACGTTGCCTGCTCTGTCGTCAAATGTTACTAACAGTGCATCCAGAACACGCAGCGTGATCCACAGCACAGGCCTTTCATGACTACGAGTGTGTTAGTAGAATGAAACGACAACAGAGATGCAAACAGTGTCATTGTCATGTCAATGGTGATTTCCATGGTGATTACAGTGTGGTTTTCTTTGTGTCTTTTTTCTTTTGTCGTATTGAATTGTTCCAGGTGAGTCCTCTCAGGTGTGGTGCATGCCGTCTGCCCATCACGCAGTGGCAGTTTTGGTGAATGATGTGACTCAGTCAGGCATCGGAGTGAATGACGTGATGTGTGTTTGTGTGTCAGTCCTCCAGCAGGGGGTATTTAATGTCGCCTCTCCTCCCTCTGCTGCCTCAGGTGTCTTTGCTGGAAGTACCGCAAGAGGGAAGCAGGGCAGCGGCCGCGACTCGGAGCCAACTGGCGGCTCGTCGCTGGGCGGCACC
This sequence comes from Cyclopterus lumpus, assembly GCF_009769545.1. Taxonomy (NCBI): domain Eukaryota; kingdom Metazoa; phylum Chordata; class Actinopteri; order Perciformes; family Cyclopteridae; genus Cyclopterus; species Cyclopterus lumpus. Next base: position 8,762,840 of record NC_046970.1, on the reverse strand, counting down.
CCCACCCGGCCCTGCTCTCACTACAGCCAGGACTCCCACCACCCCCACTGCCATCAGGCAGATGCAGCCGACGGCCCTCCCACACAGCTCCTTCTCCTCCTCGGCGCACGCCTCCTCCGTCCCGCAGATAGAGGAGGTCAGTCCTCCAGACCACCAGAGCTCGTCCGTGCAGCCCAGAGGCCAGGACAGCAACAACCAGTGGTGAGAAGCCCCGAATGATGACCTCTTTAGAACATGTCTCATCACCTGGGACTTCTTAACCCTCTGCATCCCCATCAGTTGTAATTCTCTGTGGCCTTTATTTTATCTTCAATATAAAAATAAATATTTTATAACTCTATGGAAACGGCACAATCATGGCTAGAAGTAGAGAGAACTCAAACATGTCTTTGGTGCTGTATAACAGTGACATAATTCATGAAGAAAAAAAACTTTTGATGATTTAATTTACAGAAATTGGAACACTATAGAATCTATACATCACAAAATTCTTCAAGTGCCCATGCTATCTATTTACAATTTTACAGCCTCTCCTCTCCTTAATGGATTGGTGTTCAACAGCCTGCAGTTCTGTCGAAGCTTCCTAGTTATGCTGAGGGAGGAGCTCCGAATTGATCTGTTTTGAGTAAAACCGTTAATTGGGGCATGGTTTAAAATTCGGTCCTGATCCAAGTTTGCAGATAACCTTTGGGTTTGTGTTTCTTCCAAGGATGGTCCCCACTACTGTTGAACGTCTAAGGGAAGGTCAGGGGGTTCTGGAGCGAGTGCTGAGAAGCATCAAGATGGAGCGTGTTTACAAGAGGAGTGACGGTTCTACAGAGAAGGAAACTGGTATGTCAACGTTTGAAACCTCAGGGATCCCTCCAGAGGAATTGAGTTGACAAAAAGAGAAAAATGCTATACATTAAAACTATAGATGGAAATTAACCTCCAGCTATTGATGTTGTGCTTTAACCTCCCTAATGATAACATGTTTTCTGTGTTCTCAGATGCAGATCGGTATGAGATGCAGGCCGCGTCCATGGCTTCTCCCATGAAGAGTCCACACAGATACAGTCCGTCTGTGTACTCACACCAGGTAGACTGTACAAACCATTTATATCACCTGTTCCCCAACCACCAGTATCCAGACCATGAGCTTTTTACTGATATCAATATGCAGGCTGCCTGATGACCATTGGCCTTGTTTAGTGTCTTATTTTCGTGTTGTTATTTGGATTCAAGACACTTCATTCAGACTTATTGTTAACAAGCCCAGTCTCCATGTTTCAGTTTTTCAATGATCATATCTTCAATGCGTTTTGCCAGCATTTTAATTTTGATTTGATGTATCCCCACAGACTGAAAAGTGAAGCGTCTTAAACCTGCATGCTCTCTAATGTCCATCAGGGGCGACTCCTCTGGTTGTATAGAAGTCTGTGAGAAAATGAATCTACTTCTCTCGATTTATTCCCTCAGTAAACATTGTGAACATGAGTTCATGGTCTCAATCTCTAGTTTCAAGTCTTCTTCAATTCAGCATGATGATCAGTTTGTAATTGATGGTCCATTTAGAGTCAAATAGACCACAAAGCAGACTATGCTTTAGGACACAAGTTTGTCCTGGCTGAGAGTTGTCAGTATTTTTGTCTTACAACTTGAGCCCTTTTCACACTGTTTTCACAAACGCTATTTAAAAATTAAATATATTGACAATGTTTTTTGTCTCACACCAACAAACACTGTCTCATTTTGTAAATGAACCTCGTTTTTAGTAATTACCCGCAGTTTACATCTGGAAATTGTGTAGCTATGGGAATCTTCCCCATCACAATGAAAGCAGCCTCAGAAAAGTGCCACACAAAAAATTGAGTGTCTTCTGTGTGTTCAGTCATCAGAAAGCCACCGGCAGACCGACAGCCCGTCGTTCCTCCAGCAGACCTCCAACTCTCCATTCCGGGGTTCCTACAGTCCCTCATCAGGCCAGAGCTTCTACCCACGCCACGTGTCCCAGGACTACCCTCCATCCTCCTACCCCTGTCGCACCCCCACCCCCACCTCCTCCTCGGACTCCCGGCCGCCAGTGGGCTCTCTACACCAGCAGAGTGGCAGCTGTAGCGTGGATGGAGGCCACGGCTACAGCAGCAACCACTTAAAAGCGAGCCTTTTGAACAGCAGCTGCTTAGCGGGGTCTCCCAGTCCGGGACCCATGCCCCACGGGCAGACTAAGACAGACTCGGGCGCCCATGCCTCCAGAGGGAGTCAGCAGCAGGCATCTCGCAGCATGAAGTCGGGCAGCCCCGGGCAGGCTGGCTCCAGGCTGCTGCCGGCCAGCGGACCGACACACTACCCACAGAGAGGGACGAGCCTCAGTCAGTTCCAGCACTCCCCTCTCCAGGGACCCGGAGTACGGACACAGTCAGGAAGCTTTTAGGACCTTGTTAAAGTGTGTGTGTGTGTGCGTGCGTGCGTGCGTGCGTGAGTGAGTGTGTATGAAGCTGCGTACCTCCTCAACCCCTAAAGCTGCGGTGAAATGGGGCTCAGGGAGTTTGGGGAGGGGAAATGTACAGACCTAAAAGGAGCAAGGACTTCTTTACGGATTTCTCCTTTTCATATTTTCTGTCTTTTCTTTCATTATTTTCAGAAAAAAGAAAACAAATTACCACATTCTGCACAAAGCTAATCATTGACTTTGGATGTCATTACAGAATCAGTGGAAAAAGTGATTTTGATGACACATTCTGAAAAACAAAAAACAAAAAAACAAACAGAAATCACGTGTAACTTGAAATTGTCCCCAGTGTTTCCTCATGTGCCGGACTGTGCAAACAGGCTCTATAATGTCGGAAAGTAAAAACTTCCACACAAATGTCTGTACAAAGTTATAAAAAAAAGCCGTGCCTGTCGCCATGGTACCCAGGTTGGATAAATGCTGAGATGAATATGTAACTGAAAGCAAGAGTTGTTTTATTTTTTATTTTATTATTTTTCTCGACGTTATGTTTTTCTGATTTGGCGAGTGGCCGAGTCTGTGCTGCAGTAAATAAGTGTTTGATTTGGAAAGAGGGGGAACGATTCAAGCAGCATGTTATTCATCCGTTCTAAAGATGCATTAGAGAGGCGGGGAGGACGGGGTCTCCCTGGAAACCATCATTCCATATGATTGCCAGCTTCAGTGTTCTCTCACCAAACATGAAAAAAGGCCCTTTTTCTTTCTCTCCCTCCGTTTCTCGGTCTCCCTCTTTCTCCCTCTGTCTCTCACTCCTTTCGTCTCCCTCTGTCTCTTTATCAGTTCTCCGTTGTTCCGTTTTTGTTTCGGTTCTCTCACCCCCCCACTGGATTGTGTTTGATTTCACATTAGAACTACTTCACTGTAGACCTCTGATATTGTACTTGAGACATACAGGTCTTATGATTCATGGTGCTGCATTCTTATTTTTGTTTTGTTTTTTCAATAAATTTGAAATCCAGTTAAGTTCCCCACATATGACTGCATTCATCTTGTCATTACATCAGTTGAAATCCGTTGTATTTGTCCATCAGATTTATACAAATCATATATTATAGTGATGGGATGCAGGAGCAAATCAGAGGAGGAACATCCAACTTTATTTCAAAGCTAAAGGTGTTTTTGGATTGACTGTTTTTATCTTGCATAGTCTCTTTAGAAAGAAATTCAGTGTGTGTGTGTATGTACAGTATGTATATGCCTGTATGTACATAGATATGTGTGTGTGTATATATATATATATATATATATATATATATAATAATAATATATATATATGTAATGTATATGTGTGTCACATAGAATGCAAGAATTGGTCAGAAAAATAAATAAATATTTTTTTTTTTCTGACCAATTCTTGCATTCTGTGACACCAAGGAAAACCAGGGAATGGATCTGTGAGTGTTCGAATTGTTTAAACAATCTATGAACAAAAAAAGTTGCTATGTTCTCCAGAGAGCTGCTTCCCTTTCTACAGAATGCTGTATTTGTATTTTTCCTTTTAAACTCTGATCCCCACAAACTGTGAGGGAGAGGGAGACGGACGGACAGATGGACAGACGGTTCGCCTGACTGCCAGTGGGACCTCAAGCCAACATAAAGCCGACAGCCGGCGGCAGCAGGAGTCGCCCTCTCCTCCCTCTGATACTTTTTATTTTGGACCGGATGTGGTGAACTTCAAGGGGCCGGTCTTGAGACCCCCCCCCCTCCACCACCACCACCACAGAGTTGTGAGCCAAAATGAACTAGCACCTTAAAATGAAAGAAATAAAGCACTAGGACAATATGTATGAATATGCGTACTTGTATAGAAAGAAATGTGATATAGACTTGTATGGAGAAAATATAGTACACTGAATTTACAGCATGATGTTGGTTTCTAGCCTCCGAGTGAGCAACTTTGCCAGATGGTTGGGAGCTAATCATTGGGTCTCTTCCTGGGTTCCTCCAAAAAAGCTATAACAGACGCTGCATTCTCTTTTTGTTTGTAAAGATCGCTCTGTCGGTTTTGTCTTATTTTTACACAGATCAGAGTAACTATTTAAATTGTTCCCCTCCAAAAGGTTTAAAGAAGCAAGAGATATATTGCATTTTGGTAATAAAACAATCATGATGGTAATGTATTTTGAAAAAACTGCCATTTTGATGTGTCATTTTGAGGGTCTCAACCTGTATGTGTAAAGTGGGGAAGGAAATGGTGTTCCATGTGAAGTGTTTCACTTTTTACGGTGCGACTTCATTACTGTGGTAGAAATCTGATCTGTTGTGCATTTATTTTCCAAAATGTGTTTCAGGACTATAGTGAGCACAGAGTGCATACATGAGCTGCTGGTGAATGGCCCATTTCAACGCCTGTTTTCCCCAGCAGCCAACAAGGCTGTTTCTATCGGGATACGTTTAAAAACATGTCAACATTTCAGCTTATTTAAACTAATAGATATCACTATGAAACTTCCCTAGTTGATCACTTACATTAAGATATCGTTCTTTCCATTATACGATATGACAATCAGACCCCTGTGTGAAAACCTTAGAAAGGAATGACAATGGAAAGTTTGGATGTAAGAGCTACTTAAGTGGAGCTTTCTGGCTCGGCATGAGAAAAACTAACTAATTTGGACATGTAATGTGTAAAAAGAAATTACAAAAAAAAGAATAGATTTTATAAATTCCACAGTCGGTTACTTTGTCATTTGTTTTTTTTATTTGACCAGTTTTCTGAAATGTTTAAAATATGCAAATAAGGCATTATCTAACGGTAACTTTTGGTGAATGTAGGAGAAATCTACAGACGAATATAGACAAAAGTAGTAAAGTAAACACCTAAATGTGTAAAATTGTTCTTTTCTTTCAAATAGTCTGGTAGAAGACATTTTATGGAAGAAAAATATCCCCAAGACATTGACTAGAGTATAAAAACTCAGGCAAAATCAAAAAGACATCTTAAGTGTATGCATGTGGTAATAGACGAGGCCATAGGCTAAGCAATAAGTAATTGTTTTTCTTATTTATCTTACTTTATGGACAAAATGGTTGAGGTTAGGCATTGACCTCCGAAGGTTAAGGTTAGATATTGACCTCCAAAGTTAAGGTTAGGCATTGACCTCCGAAGGTTAAGGCATTGACCTCCGAAGGTTAAGGTTAGGCATTACCTCCAATGGTTAAGGTTAGACATTGACCTCAATCACTTAACATTACCAATAACTCACTAATTTCTGCATTTGAATATGAACACATTTTTCTATTAGCTCTCAAAGAAATCCTGTTAATCGAGAAAACATATAATCCAGTAGATGCCACAGACCATATTTAACCCTGTTGGTAGTGTCAAGTTAAGAGATCCAGAATGTCTCCCTTTTCTCATATTGACAAACATGCCTGATCATTTATCATATATTTAATTAATTATTTCAGGGAATAAAATACATGGGAAACAACACATCCTAATGGGTTCCTTCATGAGCTTTAACAAGATTCAAGACAAGGATTTGTTTCCCTCATCTCGTAAATTGATTATTCCTGACTGAGCCCTTTTTCTCTTGACATTTTTTATATTCTGATTTTCTATTGGTCCACTGTTACTAAAGGAGCATCACTCTCGTTCTCCACTAGAGAGAACCATTGAGCTTCAGTTGAGTAAGGCAGAGAAGGACAAGAGTTTCTCATTGTGTGAATGCATCATGACAGTTAGGTTCACTACTGCTGAGATTATTCTGTCTTTGTTAGTCACTTTTGGGTTCATATTATTTGTTATACAGATTTGGTACTACATTTAACTTTTATTTGTTTGCCACTTGAGAATTGATTGAAATGATCAAAAATACCTCAAATACCTATCATTAAGACAGCAAGACCTGGTGGAACGCCGTAGACAAACCCATGCTGTGATTCTCTGCTTAAAACTCTTGACATTTGGAGAAGAATTGGATGGCGAGCAATTCTGTTCTGGAAACTGCTCTGAAAGCTTGGAAAGCCATTCACCCCCTGAATGACCTAGATCTAGAGATCTAGGTCGTACAATTTAATGAAGCTCTGATCCACCTAGAGGTCACAACAGGTCATTTTATACAGCAACACACTTAAACAACACTTAAAAAGCATTTCCAACGTATTTGTCATCCACTTGAGCCGCATGACGCAGAGCAAAGTCCCCAGTGTTGTCAAACTGCGCCCGTGTTTTTATCACAATACTGACCTCTGAGCTCCTAATCAACCTAATCTGCAGAGAGCAGATGGCACGGTCTGAGGCCTGTCAGCATGTGGAAGTCTTCATTTCCAATGCTCCTTATGGCCTCTACAAACTGTCACCCAGAGCCAGCAACCTACAAAGACAGACTACACAGACACTCACAAACACCTGCGCAGACTGAAAACTAGTCCGAGGAAGCGGCGGACCTCGTCACGCCTCTACGAGGATCTCTTCTTGCCCTCCAGGGTTTCCAAACCTGCTCTGCTCTTTTGAGTAGGACAATAAGCACACTTTCATTGAATATTATGATATTTTTTGAATGCCTAATTCTAACCATAAATAAATCACAAATTCGAATTAAATTAAATCACAAATTAAATTAGATTATTTATTATTTATTTATAAATGTTTTCTTTGTGTGCGTGTGTTGATATACACTACCGTTCAGAAGTTTGGGGTCACCCAGACAATTTCGTGTTTTCCATGAAAACTCAGACTTTTATTTATCAAATGAGTTGCAAAATGATTAGAAAATATAGTCAAGACATTGACAAGGTTAGCAATAATGATTTTTATTTGAAATATTAATTTTGTTCTTCAAACTTTGCTTTCATCAAAGAATGCTCCATTTGCAGCAGTTTTATAGCTTCTCTCACTAGCATAACTGTTTTTAGCTGTGCTAACATAATTGCACAATAGTTTTCAAGGGTTTTCTAATCATCCATTAGTCTTCTAAGAACACAATGTACCATTAGACCACCGGAGTGATAGTTGCTGGAAATGGGCCTCTATACACCTATGTAGATATTTCATTAAAAACCGTTTCCACCTAGAATAGTCATTTACCACATTAACAATGTATAGAGTGTATTTCTGATTCATTTAATATTATCTTTATTGAAGAAAACAGTGCTTTTCTTTGAAAAATAAGGACATTTCTAAGTGACCCCAAACTTTTGAACGTTAGTGTATATGTATGTATATACATCTATGTATGTGTATTCATATGTAAAATACACTAAAGTGCATTTATATACGTAACAATTAAGCACAATTATTACTTTTATTTAAGCATTAATTATATCATTAGCTATGTATTTATATGATGGGTTTAAATAGTTGCCTCTGAATTAAGATGTATGTAAAAGAAAGAAGTTTATTAGGTGCACAGAGATAAAACTACAGTAAAATCTGACAATAAGAGAGGTGCCGATTTATTTTGGAGGCTGTTGTTTGTTTGTGTGCTGTATTACATTATGTTTTCTGGCCCACCCTCATTGGTGTAAATGGGGTGGACAAAATATCAGATGCTGTTGTCATTTTTATATTTTGACCTTTGACCTCCTTGATAAAGTGTGTGTGTGTGTGTGTGTGTGTGTGTGTGTGTGTGTGTGTGTGTGTGTGTGTGTGTGTGTGTGTGCGTGTGTGTGTGCAGCCCCACCTAGCCCCCTGGACGCTCACCTGAGTAGTGTCTTAGAGTTGTGAAGACAGAAGGCAGAGAAATTACCAAATGAGAGTGTAGGACTGCAAAACAATCTATTTATTCATTGTCTTTTTCATACAACAACAACAACACCAATGGTGATAAAGTGGTGTCTGACGCTGGCTGCCATGCTGAACCCTCCTGTAAACTTGTCCTTTTTTTTAGTATGAGAAATGTCACAGCACCCCATAACCACAGAGAATAACGTCACAAGAGCTGAGCAATGGAAATAAAACCATGTAGAAAAGAAACACACTGAAAAGCACTGATATCGAAAGTCAGGGCTCAAACCTAAAACATCAGTGTTATATCTTGATAGTGCACAGTTGAATGACCGCGCAGGGGAAGAAAGTCAAATATTTGTAGGCAGATGTACGATAAAAACAACACAAAAAGACAGGGGGAGAGAGTCCTGAGTGAGCTCGGCCTTGGCTTTCTATTTAGAAGGTCTCACGACTACTGTTGAGTCTTAAAAGACCAGTGCGCAGGGTATATTGGCAGCTTCAGAATAGCATATTCATAAATCTGTTGGTATTTGTGTCTAATCACCTGAAACTAAGAATGATTGTTCTTTCTTTAGCTCAAAATGAGTACTTCATATCTACTGAAGAAGCTGGTCCTCTTCACTAACTCCACCATGTTGCACTGCCGTGTTACTACGGTAGCCCAGAATGGACAAACAAAACCCGGGCTCTGGAGGGAGACTTGGTTACGTCTTTACGTTATCTGAAGGCCACCGTAGAAAAGGAGGAGTGAGCGGAGGTGTATTCAATTATTTGCAATCTGCTAGCTCACCACTATATGCCACTAAATGTTACACACTGGCCCTTTAAAAGGTCTAACAATACTTTGACGTACATATGGAAATCCTGCATTATAAATCCTATTTTGTTTGAAAAGTGAAATATTTGTACAATTTGACCTTTTTGAACCTCAAATAGTTATTCAAATGTAACCATCTTTTTGGTGAAACTAACATCTCATCTGAAACATAATGGTCTATTTTAACTTGGCTTTCTCGAGGACCTGGTCACCACATTGCTTGCCTGGCAACAACTAACCGGTGAAGAAAGTCAAGCATTTAAAGAGCCAGCTATATGTTGGTGAAGACCAAAACAGAGCTAAAAGGAGAGATAATACTGAACCAAATGTTTCAGATGAACAGAGACTTGACTACAATGAGATGTAATATGCTGCTTGTGCCGGTAAGAAACTGTTAGCTAACTCATTAGTCATAACTGTGTCATCGTGTCTTTTTGTCCATAGTTCTCAAAAATCTATATATACACTCTCAGCCCTTTCAGCTCGGCCAGTGGATTGGAGCTATATGTGCGGGCAGATATTGAACCTACAGGACCGTCTTTGCTCAGATGTTGGAACTTTATTTCTCAGTGAGGTCATCCTCTTTGTACAAAAGTTTCTGCAAAATAAAAACCTTTGGATACAGATTCTGAAGGGTCCAAGTACTGAAATCCAGTCCGCCGCCCTCGTTCAGGTCTACCAAGACAATAATAATATTAATATTTTGATTTGTCATTCCTGTAGTGCTCTGTTTCTCAAGTTTGGTGAATGACAGGGAATAATATTTGTTCACTGATGTGCATTGCCCAGTAATGTATGTGTATACTTATGCTATCTATTAATGCTAATGTGAGCTAGCAAATTTCTCTTGCAGTAAAGTCTGTTGTTAAATGTTCAGTAAAACACCAATTTAAACATTGCCTTTAACTCTAACTAAGTCATTTTCCCTCTCCCAAGCTGTCATGGTCGCTTCTCTGCTCTCATACGGCAGTTAAAGCTGACAACACTGTCCCCCCCCCCCCCCCCCCCCCCCTCCTCCACGGGCAAAACACACCCTGGATTGCTCAGACAAACTGTGGCCACTCTGCTCACGTAAGCAGGTCCTTCTTACTCACACTATCACAGAAGAACATACACAACTTCCTGCGTGTTGTGTATGTGGTGTATTGGCTGTGATGCGAGTGGATTCGAGTTGGACCAAAAGTTCAAATTTGAAGAAAAAAACAAAATGTCAAAGTCTCTGAATTGGAGCAATCTACTCGTAGCACTGGCGATTCTCACACACTCTTCGTAGCTATACCTACAATAAGTAATGCACTTAATAAGTAATGCACTTATTGTAGGTAGAGCAAAATACCTACAATATCATATATAACCCACATAATCAATACATATGTAATTCACATAATCGTGGGCCAGTACAGGTAGTGTAGTATAAAACAGGTAGGGAGGTGGTTGAGGTGGACAATGGCTCTAAAAACAACTGGAATTTCAACCAGGCAGCTGCCGTTCCTGTCCAATGTGAAAACCAGAAGTCAATGTTTCATGTAATTTCCACTTAAGTAATGCCACATCGAGGAAATGTACTTGAAAATGTACTTGAAAAAACACAGTATGGTGAAATGCGAATGAATGAGACAGTTGAGGGCCCGTGTCTGAGTGTCGCGTTGAGCCAAGGATGGCGGGTGGCTCAAAGTTTCACACCTTTTGATTTTCCATCACGATTTAAAAAGGAAACAGGTTGTACTATTCCACAGCTCACTGGGATGCCTGATGTATGGGGGCAAAAAACGAAAGCTTCAACATGTATCTTTTTACCCTGTTTACATAGAAAACATCTGTTTTATTTGTTGTACTTCCTGGGATCAGACTTATACAAAGAGCAGTGGAAAATCGACCTGTAAAAGACATTCAAAATGACTCTGTGGCTGTACAAAATCATCCTTTTTTTCCCTTTTCTCTTTTTGTTTAGTCAGAAGTAACACCTGTGTGCTTCACGTACGCACTTTTAAAGTTGGAAATAGCTATTTTCTTCCCACTCAATAAAAATGTGTATACTTTCATAGAATGCGCCCACTGCACAGCATCATTATAAATAACTTCATAACCTTTCTTATATCAACGTTATGAGACAGAAACGCTGTGTGTTGAATGAATGAATGATTTCATCCCAGAGTTTGATAAAGCTGATCGTCATACTTCTTCTCAGGATGTGTTCCTCTTCCAGCAGAATGAGTTGGCTTTTGTTAGTTGATGTCACTTCAGTTCTATTTCAAAGGTTTAACCTGAAGCTTCGGAGAGAAGAGGAGGAGCAGGATGGATGGATGGATGAAGGGAGGGAGAGAGAGGAAGTTTGGTTCTCAGTGGAACCGCTGGACTCCAAATCTTGGATCCACGCTGTCCCGGATTTCAATCTGGAGGAGGAACAGAGAAGAGAAGAGAGACGGCGTCAGCAACATCTTCAGGGCAGAGAGAGAAGACGGGGTGACACAGGAGGAAAGGTCCGGGACTCGTTCATGCGCCGGGTGCTTTACACTGTTCTTTTATAGATGCTTATTCCAATATACACTGCTGACTTCAAGGGGTCAAAACTACATTTGATTTCAAGGAGTGAAAAGTGCACACACACACAAATAGTAGTTATATAGGTTGATAGTATGAACAACACAAGGCTTTTACTATATTTACTGGGGACTTAAACACCTTTAAGTTTCTAGGAAGCTCCGTAGATTTTTTGTGACAATCATTTTGTTTCGTATTTCCCTGTTAATAATAGAGATTTATGTCCCAAACTGTAGCTTTTCCTTTTGTGGCAGTTTGTGATTTGGTTTTTACAATAGGGTTTGTTTGTTTTTCTGACCAGAGCCTCTTTAAGCCTCCACCTTCGGCATCATTTGCCATTATTTACTGTTACCAATTGTATTCTCATGTCCGTTTATAATGGGCTTCTTTTGCAATATGGTTCACAATGTTTTATGTGAAGTCTTGTTGGTGAAATGTGCTTTATAAAGGTTACACAGCTAAACTTGACTTCATCCCCCCTAAACCAACAAAGTCACTGCACTGCAAGCTGTAACTCACACAAATTACAGAATAGGTCAAGAACTATATTAGACTTAGCAGCAGTTACTGGGACAGCAACTAAGCTGTGGGCCAATCAGAAGGCTTCCCTTTTTTGCTGATCCCTTGTGAAAGTGAAGTGTACCACCGGTGTTTTTTGCTTTAACAAGTGACCGTGTTAGCTTGTCGTGATGGCAGCCGTGGAACACAAGAGCAGAAAACCTTGAATTTTAGCTCATCAAATTGAAATGATTACTCCTCTGTGTTTATTATCTACGCCAACCATTCACATCCAACTGAAAGTCACCTGATAACTCAGCTCACTTCTTAAAGCGAGACACCGGTGCATTGCACAGAAGAACAGAAGCCTTCCGCTCACTGTTTTTGATGTTGGTTACTATGGAGAAGAAAACACCGCTCAACCCGTATCAGATTGCAGTTTGTTGATGATTTTGGATGGTCTTCTCTACGCTTATTCTAATTCCTGTGTCTGCTGCTTGGCTCCATTTGGCTGCAGATGGAAGTGGGAGAGGCGGCAGAAGGGCTCTGACATATGAGTCAGTGCGAGCCGGCGAGATGAAAAACAAACATAAAAAAAAATACTAATGCAATGGGCTTGAAAGGTCACACCTTTAATTAATTTTCTCCTACATTTTCCAGCCTCTCCTTTCAAAAACTCCTTCTTTCCTAGAGAGCGTTTAAAATGCATCACCTCAAAATTTCATGTTGATTTGATCTGACGTAAAATCCAAATTATATTTTAAGAATTCAAGAAGACATGAAAAGATAGTCAAATAAACCATCGTATTAGTGCTGTTTCCTCTGATATATAAACACTGTTGATGCCAATGGGAACTACCTCCAGGCCTTTCAATGACGAGGTCATAACGAGGACCATTTTAACTTAACCTTTAGCTCAGTTAACCTCGCAGCAATCGGGTTCTCTACCTGAACCTCCATTACAACCCCAGTCAGGATGAACCTGCTGTTTGGCTGTGGCTGGAGGGATGGGGTTGATGATGGTGTCCTGTGGAGCAGGATAATAATCAATACACTTCTCAGACTGAAAAGGGAAATACAGCCGGGGACACCAGCTGGAACATAACAACTGTTTATACTGCGTGTGTTTGAGGCTCTGAAACTTCTGCCACCACCCCCAGTGTTTGACTTGAGGAAGTTTCAAATGTCAAAAGTGAAGCTCAACGTTCAAAAAGTAAATTTTTACTGATAAAGCAGATGCATCAGTCCTCGACAGTGTACGCTCATAGCAACAACATAATATGTACTCAACTGTATAGATGGAGAGACACACAAGCAACACATTCTTTTTCCAAGATCCTCTTTCCCAATACACATTCTCATATAACCCACATATCTTGCATCTCAGAAAGTGAGCATAGATACTCGGCCTTGTGCACATGCTATTGACACAATATAATTTTTGGGAGCTACTCATTAAAACATTGCTCCATAAAGTACCTTTATTTCCCCAGAAAAGCTCATGACTATATGAATAAATATAGTATTTATTTGAATTTGTGTATTTTTTATTTTGGTAGACTTACTTATTGACTATTTAATTTCATCAGTAATACCTCCCAGGGGAGAGGACAACCAACAGCTTCTCACAAAGAGGTAACTGATCCAAGCGCATGCAAGGGTGACATGCTGCAGATCGGGATCGATACGCCAGATCAGGTAAAGAGCTAAAGGGACGAAGCAGTTTCAATAACGTCTGCATAAAGGAGGTTGACTGACTCACTAGTTGACACTGGGAGCTGATCGGTTTTCTTCCCTCAATGGTCCAGGTCAGATTCAAACAGCCTCAAAATCACAAGCCCACTTTTATGAAATCCAGGCTATTGATGTATACTGTTAATACTGTTAGCTATTACTCAAGGTGGGAACAACTTGTAAAAACAAAAGGCTTCTAATGTAAGGACACCAAGGATGTAATATGATAAAGATTCACACAAGTTGCTTACTGACAGCATACACCAAAAATGATTAGTTTACAGTATTCAGAGCTTTAGTCCCTCTCTGGTCGAGCCGGCTGACTTCCTGCCGACACATGAAAATAATTTACTGATACAGCTTCTGGAGACTTCCTACCCGAATTATCCAATTGTGACAAAACAAGCCTGTTTTTACATTAAACATTTCTTTTGTAATAATTGTGTATTGAAAAAAGCACTTTTTAGACAATAATTGAACTGCATTATGAGAAATGTAGGATCCAGTGTTTTTTATAGCCCCATACAGGAGACTAAAAGTCATTCTTTTCATTTTGACTTTTCTTTTCCAAATCTGTTTCTTATGAGTCCCCCAACCTTGCTGAAGTGCAATGCTAAATTGCTTTAGTAACACTTTAAGGGGCGGGCCAATTCTTTGTTCTTTATTGGAGTTTATATATGTAGGCCTTTATATCATTCTGTAGCAGTGATGTTTTCTGTGTATTTAAATCCAGGCATTCACATTTTGTTGAAGTACATATTGAAAAAACACCTTTATTTCTGCTTTGATGCTTTGTCTTAGGAGAAATGTTTAAAACAAGAATTACTTGTGATTGTCTTGATTGTCTTCTTCTAAGTATCTTTTGTATGTAAATAAACTCAACTGTACATGTATTATTTTCTGTATTATTTTTCTTTGAACAATGACAAACTTTTGTTTTCCAGCTCCCCACCAAAAATATAAACAGAATAAAAGAATATGTCTGCACAATTTTCTTTTTCATTCGGAGACACAAACGTAAGCAGAAAAACATGAAGGCACATGAAGTGTATTTCTTCTTGTAAAAATACTCAGAGGTAGAGATGGTTTTCTTCGTACTCTGGTCTTTTAGCTATTTATTTTTCATGCACCGCGGCACCCGGCTGCTCATGTCACTTTATCTTTGTACAATTAGTACGTTTGTCCTCTCTTCCTTTGATGCTGACGTACACACACAGAGAAGCTGGAGGGCCTGGTGTAAGCAGTAAACGCACTCCTCAGCGAAAGGCCTTCCTCGACTTGACGTCTCCTCTCCTCTCGCAGTAGACCTTGCTCCTTTGGGAAAGCATTGCACCCGAGGACATTTCCTACAACATGCCACCACCTTCTGTTTTCCTGCTAATTCCTTCTTTTCTTCTACCCTTCTGCCTCAGCGTGGCCCTTTTAGCCTCCACCCTCTAATATATCACCCTCTAATGTGACCAAACATCATCTGTCTCATGAGGCGTTGTGTAAGTTATCTGGCCCGACACCTGGTCACTTTAGCTGAGGGGAGTCTGCACTCACTGTGATGTTTTTAATGGTAAAGGTTACATGCAGCATTATTATCCAGGTGATGGACTGAGACACATTAACACTCTCCTTAAATGATAACAGAAAATATAAAGTGAAATATTCAGATACACAGACCATTCATAGCCATGACACCACACACCCAACGCACAACACTACTAACAACAAGGGGAACTTACCCTTGACACAGCAAAATCTGTAAAAAAGACAAAAAGAGTAATATTTATTCTTTTACCTGGAAGCTGAATTTCATTTTAATCACTACAAAGGCTACAGTGCATACATTAACTATATATAGTATGTCTCCGTACGTAACAACGTGACAATCTGACGCGACAACCTGACGTGACAAAAAAGTTGAATTCGTATTTATATATATACAAATAATCAATTGCTGTTTTATTCTTTGCAGCAAAAGAAAAACAGCTCAAAGACATTATGACGTGCAGAGGCCACAGCCACCTCTAACATATAATATATTAGAATAGACAAAACTACTTGGTTAGCTTAGTTCTAGTTATTAAATATGTAAGTTACATAAAAATCAAAAGGTAAAATAAGTCAACGTTGACTTGAACAGCTGGCTTCTTGGTGAAAGTCTGAGTTTGTTTGCTTGTGACGTGACCTCAGTGGCTGACAGAGCAACTAGACTCTGAATGCATGTGCATTTTCAGTGCGTTTTCTAACCCCATAACACATTTTGTTCTGTCCCTGTAATTTTCCACTTCTCACCCTTGTTGTCAGCCTTCAGCTCCTCCTGCAGGAGGTTGCTCTGCCGGTTGCCGAGCACGAAGGCCAGGAAGGAGAGGATGAGAGCGTCCAAGATGCCGATGATGGCCAGGATGTAGGCCCAGCGCACCGAGCAGTTGCCCAGGGCGTACCTCCCGGTGTCCTCCCCGCACATGTCCCGGATCACCTCTGAGTCCCAGCCGTTTGGGAAGACCATGCAGCCAATCACCAGACACACGGCTGGAGCACAGAGAAGGAAATATGGAGGAGCGAGGTGACAGAGGGCAAAGTGGATGGGAGAAGTAGGGATAAATATTGATTAATGTTTGAGGACAGTGGCGTGATGGGTACCGTGGTTACACGCAGAGCAGTGTAATGGTATTTGAAATGAAACGAAGCAAAACAGAAATACAAGAAAACCACTTGGTTAGGTTTAGTAAAGATCATGGTTTGGCTTAAAATTATTTTTTGTTTTTAATTTAAGTTACGGAAATAAAATTAAAAGTAATTGACAATGCAGTTTGGTTGGTCAGCCAGGCTGAAATCCTACAATACCCATGTACTGCAGCTGCAGTGGCATTGGAGAAGAGAAGCCAATCCTTCGTTGTGGAATTTGTGAACACAGCACAAATTGAACAAAGTACATTTATTTAAGCTGCAGATTATTTTCAGTTTTCTCAACGCTGTGATTCTTCACTTCCGTCCACCGCCAGCGGCGCATGTAACATCATGTAACATCAACATTTTAAGTTCAGAGAATATTTTGTTCTGAAATGCACTGAGAGTCATATTTGTTGTGCCCTAAAGTTAGAACGCACACAAGGCATGGCGGGGCATGTTTATTTGTGTTGCAATTTAAAAGTGCTTTCCGTAATGAATTCCTCAGACTTGTAACTTCTACTTTTTATCAAAGGAGATATTTTCGAACACAGTACAAATTGTTTCCCAACATTGTCTTTGGGGAAAGAAAATGAATGGGGCGGTGGTCGGTTCCCTCCGATGTGGACGTGTTTTCTCTTCCTTCACAGAAACTGCATTACAAATGTGTGTATTATACAGGTGTATATTATATTATTGTTTGTTTGTTTGTCTGTGCATGCATTTTTTTCATCCTGTTCTGTGGAGAGACTGTCAGAGTGTGTGTGCGTGTGTGCGCATGCTCCCATAAGGCCCGAGTAGACCCCTGATGTGTAGGGTCCAGCTGAGGACAGGCTGGCCCTAACAGATGGGTCACCTGAATGCCTCATTTACTACCGCTGACAGCCGTAGACCAAATGAAAGTCGATGTACAGGCTCAGTGTTCATCGGGACGTAGGGGACTGTAGGTCTCAGCTGGTTACAGGAAATCCCAACAGTCTCTGAAAGGGGGCTGCAAAGGTTCTGACTATGGTAACTGGACTGCACTTGTATAGAACTTTTCTAGTTTCTGACTACTCAAAGTGCTTCACACTACATGTCACCATTCACCCATTCATACACTGATGGCAAGGGGCCTAGCTAATCATTGACACATATTCATACACTGCAGTAACAGCCGACGGGAGCAATTTGGGGTTGAGTGTCTTGCCCAAGGACACATCAACATGGACTAGCGGAGCCGGGGATCGAACCGCCGATCCACTGATTGAAGGACGACCCTGCTCTACCCCTGAGTCCCATTTGCACAGTGGCACTTCATTGACTATGGAATCCAGTACATAAATAGCATTTTTTTGCACAGCACGGTAAGAATGCTTAATCATCACATCATCAAGTTGCTACAGTTAATTGAAGTATAATGTCTAGTAGACAGGTCACAAACTGTCTTGGGTGCTTAATCACAGGTGTGAAGCAAATGAGACACATGGCATCATTCTTTAGTCAGTGTCCTAGGTGACATTGACGGACCACCTACTGAACTTACATAACTTACATGTGGGTTCATGAATAAGTGTAGTGCTGACGGAGAGCTTTTTTTCTCCTTTGTTTGCATAATCCAGATCAGATTTTTCTTTTTTAAGCATTTGAAGATCCAATTACTAGACATATGTCGTGCAAGTGAGTCAATACAAATAAATTGTCAAAGTTGTGTTGATTGATTCATGACATCAACTCGTGCATTGAGTAGCATGCAAGAAATAAATCCACCTTCAAAGTTAGCCAGTAGCCTTTGAGCAGCACAGTGAATGAAATCATTCTCAGTCTGTAACAAGCTAACAGTTTTTTTGTCACGGCACAAGTAAGCAAAGTCTTTTGGTCTTTTGCAAACCGAAATGTTGACTATTGACTCTCTATTGATCTTATATGTTTAAGGTTTTTCTAATTCACAGTTTGACTACAGATACCCGTGAATCAGAAATTAGAATTTAAAGCACTCATGTTCATATTTTGAGAAAAATAAAACAAAAAGATGACTGAGATATAGGGACAAATAGGGAGATCAAGGGCCGTTCTGGTGACAGTGTGGTCTCTACTACAAACAGCTGTCTGAAACAGGGCCGATGAGAGCTGTGAGACTGAATCAAAACATTATGTGAGCTGTAAAACGAAGAAAAAAACAACAATGAGCTGTTTTGCCGCCGCCACCACAGAAACAATTTACTACTTGGTTAGGTTTAGGAAAGACAAAATCATGGTTTGGCTTCAAATTATTTACACAGCCTATGTAATTATAAACAAGTCAACATTTACTTTAGACTTTGAGCGAGAGACAAACACCGGTCTCCTGAGTGAAAGTCCTGTGTTCAATCTACCCACACTGACCTCCCTGTGATTATGATTTGTGTTAAACTTGGGAATTGGTGTCCACCATGTCTTTCCAATGGCATTGTGTCCTTGGTGCCGGCACAAATTAAGGACCAAGGTTTGTTATGAGAAATGACACAAATTCTCCCATATAGAAAATAAAAAAGACACAATGGCTAAAGACATGAGAGAAAAACCAAGCAGTGACACAGCTGAGTTGTTTTCGCTGTTTGGTTCAGATTTCCCAAACTCCTTGCAGCACTGAACCATGTGAGGTTCGGGTAAGTGTTTCAAGCTCCGGAACTTTTCTCTATGATGCCAACAGACATATTAAGAGTTTGAAGTGTATTGCCTCTGTGTTTACGGGCACAATGAAAACATGACATCCAGGTTCCTGCAGTGTGCTTTGAGAGCATCCCCAACAGGTTTAATGTGGTGTGAAGAGTTTGTGTTCCCGGTGGTTTTCCTTTCGTCCTGCCCGGCTGTCAGAAGTGAACAAGACTCACTCTTAATAATTCATTGAGCCTCATTTAAATCTGTTGCACCACCCAGCAGCCAACCCTTCTCCCTGCGTGTATGTGATCATGCATGATAGAAAGAATTAATTTAGGATTGTCTGCAAACTAGTTCACTCATGTGAAAAGAAACGCTGTGTGTGTGTGTGTGTGTGTGTGTGTGTGTGTGTGTGTGTGTGTGTGTGTGTGTGTGTGTGTGTGTGTGTTTGTGTGTGTGTGTGTGTGTTCTAGATCACCACTGACATGATCCCTGGTAGCTTCTCTTCCAGTCCTCAACATTCTCCTTGCACACTGTGGGGTTTATTTCAGCCTTTCACTCTACAATACTGACTACGGTTGCCTCTAAGACGGCGTATTATGACCATTGTAGGTGAAAACATAATAAATATGAAGCCGAGGGATGGGGTCATATTACGAATATTAAATTTTTTTCAAATAGATTTGCGACTTTAATCACAGTTATTGTTTTCACCCTCCTGTGACTCTGTAATTTGATTTATTTTTTAAACTACAATGGCTCTAATGCCCCATATAAACCCCAGTACAAGTGTAGCATGGTCTTTATTATCTCAGCTAGATGAATGTTCAGGTCAATATGAAACCCTTCCCCCCAGGGATCCACACAAATTATCAATCAGCCAAAACGGATTTCACTATTTTGTTGTCAAAAGATATTCTCTGAATTCTCTGTGCGTCACGTTTTTAGTCAGTAAACCATGAACGCATCAACGTTAAAGGTTACATTTCCTAGACATGACATAACACTGCAAAAGATAATTATTCTTCTGGAAGCATGTGTATCCCCATCAGGGAGATGGAGAGGATGTGCATGAATCTGCATTTATAGAAAATTTTGTTTTTTTAATTTTGAGAAATATTGGTATTAACACTGCTTATGTTCGCTGAGTCTTCCTTCTTCAAAGTTTGCATTGTCAGCCTAGCCGCCTCTAGTCCTCCCACCTTACGTCACAAGTGGACCCTGCTATATCAACAAAATACACCGTGGTCTTATGTTTTATTTACCAGTATTTCTATCACTGCATAATATTACATGTGGGATTACTATTCCTTATGTCATGAGGCTATTTGTGAGTGTATTTTTGGTGTCATTTGAATGTTGATTACTAGGGAAATGATTGAGGAAGGAGCCCAGATAAAGGGAAGAGGGTGAAAAAGAGAGAGGAGAAGGAAACAATTGTCAGAAGACCGAGGGATTCAAATGTAGGAAGGAAAGTAGGGCGATGTTGCCGTGGCAACTGGCTGAACCGATGAGAATAAGGGGTGTGGTTGAGTTGGAGGAGATAAAATACATATCTGCCTCAGACCCTGCTGAGATGGCAAGACAATGAACGGACACGGAGACACTGGTCCGGATGTGTTTGTTATGAGGATGATATGAGTCACATAAATGAGTGAGTCCAAGGAACAGCCAAAACACAGTGAAGCGTATTCATACGTTCAGCAAGAAACTCTATTTGGACCTCACAACATTGCTCATCTTTCATACATTATTTAACCTATGAAGCCAGCAGCATTCAGTTTTAGCCTCGGCTTTCCAACAAACCTTAAAATATTCTTTCATACATTATTGGTCAACTTTTCAGTGACGTTTCCCATATTATTTCTACTGCTTCACCTTCTTCTTACAGATTTAAAGGTCCAGTTTGTAACATTTCAGGGTATCTATTAGCAGAAAGGGACTATAATATTCATTAATATATAATCATCTGAAACTAATAATTTTTTTTTTTAGTGAACTTAAAATGAGCCCTTCATATCTACCAAGGGAGCTTGTCCTCTTCATGGAGTCCAGAAAATTGCACCTCCATGTTTCTACGGTAGCCCAGAACAGACAAACTAAACCCTGGCTCTGGAGAGAGACTTTCATGTTTGTACGTTACCTGAAGGTCGCCGTAGTTGTCCGACACTTTTGTGAAAACTGTTGTAATTGTCCTCCAGTTCGCAGATGCACACAAATTGAAAAATATAAGAAGAAATGTGTCATGTGACATATAGATGAGGTATCCTTGTTGGTCCAGCTACCACACGGCTGCCGGATGGACTGGGCTGACAGTAGACATGCACACATGCAAACACATACTGTACATTTGTATATTTATAACCTCCCTTTCTATTTGTTTATTTAATAAATGTGTAGAACATCAATGGGATTATTATTTTTTTAAAATACAAAATGCTGTCTCGAGTAGCAAGCATCCAAAAATAAGCCATTAAATCTGTATATAGACTATACCTTAACGTAATGTTAGGATTTGCTGGGTCCAGTGCACTGTGTGTAAGACCGCAGACACACAAGCTCATGTATCATCATCTGCCTCGGACCAAACACCAGATTAGAATCAACGTCACAAATGTCTCAGGTCGTATCGGAAAAATGAACAGCAAATGCTCATGTGCGCAGAGGAGCCATATCGAACAGGATCTTATGGGTCATATCAGTTGTGTTGTTTAGTTCTCCTGATTTGCAAGTCGACTCCCAGGCATTTAGATAAAGTTTGTTTTCTATTGGTCTGAATGACGTGTTGCTTTGTGTTTCATGTAGTGTTACAGTGTACCCAGATATTCGTACAAGTATGAAACAATCACCACTCCAACATATAGCGCACCACAAATAAACATATACTCAGGCGGTACCATTGCGTACCCCTAAAGTAACTGTGAGAGAGATTTCTTTGGTCCATCTGAAGAGAATACATTTTCTTGCCAAAAGCAATTATTTATCCAGCAATTTAAGTTTCACAGAAGGATGTGACACATCTTTAGACATAGACTCAGCAGAAAATGCCCAGGATCTTTTAAAAAAAGATCAAGAAAATACAGCTCCTTGATCACTATAAATTCCCGTTTTCTGTATGCCATTTTAAACATCGAGGTGATAAGGTATGATCCATTTGTTCTGAATAGAAGGTGTTATGTGTAATCTCTTAAAACGTTTGTAAGAGTTCTTCTGATCTGTCTCTTCCAATCTGGCCTCGCTCTTTAAACCAGTGTACAGCTCTAACATGCCACATAATCAATAGTCATACATAAGCTGCTGATTGACAATGTGTCACTGTCTGCCCTCCACATAATTATCTCCCAGCATGTGTTGGGCTGAGAGGAAATGCCTCCCCATGCCTGCAATGGAATGTTGTTCTACTTCTATCATGGACGAATTAAAAAGCCAGAAGCGGTAATGATCACTTATGGAGAGATCGAACAAGGCAACACAATACCTCTTGGGTGTCAATGAGCATGGCACAGAATATTGTATGAACTGGTGAAGTGTCGTACATTGGGGAGAAGCATTATTAGGTTATCAAAGTTTCCTCATATTTCATATGATATCTCACGAAATGTCAATTTCCATGTCAATTTCCTTTCGTTACCATAGACTTTATATAAGAAGTCAGACCCGGCTCATTTTAACAATAACAAATGATTACTAACTAGGCCAGTTTCCACTTCGAAGTTTGTGGCCAAAAGCGCAATAGTTATGGAAAGCGAAGAGAGAGAGAGTGATGCTAAATTCCTGAAGGATTGTATTCTCAGAATTTTCTGAATGTAGGCTAATTAGACACCAATGACTACAGCCTGCTGCAGGTGTGGGAGTTTCTCCCTTTTTCCTTATTTCTCTATCTTTCATTCTCTAATTATTCACACATTAACTCATGGA
Source organism: Cyclopterus lumpus (assembly GCF_009769545.1). Lineage (NCBI taxonomy): Eukaryota > Metazoa > Chordata > Actinopteri > Perciformes > Cyclopteridae > Cyclopterus > Cyclopterus lumpus. Next base: position 8,739,890 of record NC_046970.1, on the reverse strand, counting down.
ATAGGGTGAGAAGAACAAAGAAAGTAACATCACATGTTAACGTAAGTGATGCGTTGCTGTGATCCCGGTCTTGAGTCTCAGGGGAGATGTGTTTTGTTTTCTCTCATCAGAGGCAAAGGGTATTCCCAGAGCTAGTTCAGGGTTTATTTTCAGGAAAACAAAGAGAACATTGTGGGAGAGCTCCGGCTAATGGCGGAAGGCAACTTGGCTTGTCGAGGACCCGATGTAGATATGAAGGGCTCATTCTAAGCGTAAGAAAATACAACGATTCTTAGTTCAAAAAAAGTTATGAATTTCATTTCTGCTAATAAATCCCCCAAAATGCGACATGTTGAACATTTAAATGGATGTTTTTTCTGTGATCCAATAGAGATAAGCAACAGAAAGAACAAATGATTGCATAACAAAATGCTAATCTGAATAAACAAATACAATTATATCTGAAAACGATTGTATAGTGTATTTGGATTTTCTAACATGTTTGGTATGTCAAAGGACCGTCTCACACCAAGGACATATTCAGGTTGTTTTTTAGTAATGGTAACGTTTCTACATTTCTGCAAACCACAAATATGTTGAATATCAAGGTTTATAAACCAAGAACATGTTTCATAACAGTATTTCTAGATAAGTTTATATCAAAGTTTTAGTGTGTTTCACTTGTGCTGCTTTGGCCAATTTGAGTCTGCATTCTCAATAATGTTTAGGTTCAGTTCAGGCAAAAAAACTACTTGGTTTGGTTTAGTAAAGGATCATGATTTGGGTTCAAATAGGTCCCTTACTTTTAGTTTTACTCAGCACACAAACTCTGGTCTCCTGGGTGAAGATCCCGCGTCTGACCCCGCCTCTCTACATGGACTGACGTTGACTTTGATTAAAGGTGCTGAATACAGAACTAAGCGCATGACTATTGTCTCCACACGACTCAACATGGCGAGGGGCTGCCGCGTATGTTCTGAATATTGTATAGAGGATCTTTAAACGTATTTGTTATATGTCAAAAACAGATGAAATCCGGGAGAATATATGTTTCCTCAAAATGGAATTGACAATGCAGTTTCGCTGAATGGGAATGTCATTTTTAGGAGTCCACGCTACTGTTAACCACTTTCAAATCTGCTGTGATAGTTTGTGTTGGTGTGGTCATTTGGTCTGGGGCTGAGCAGCGGTCCCTCCGGTGTTTCTGACCGGGCGAGCGTCTGTCGTGTCGTCCTGCAGTCTGCTGGCACAATGCAGAGCTCCTTCACACGGCCCAGTGGCCACGAGGTGCTGCACCACAGAGCTGATTAAACTACCGTCTGGGCCCGGCCCAAGACCAATAGGCACACTTCCAATCCCATAGGCTGCTTCCCCATTGACACAAAGGTGCAGAAATACTACACAGTAACAATGGCGACTTGATTTTGATCAAACTTGCACATACCACAGCATCCCTCACCTATCCTCTCACTCTCTGGGAGGTTAAAAGGGAGTGAGGTTTTGCGTGGCATGGAGAATGATTGGTCGAGGCTCAACATCTAAGGAGAGAACTGATATGTACAGTGATGTGAAACCCCAGGCAGGGGAGGAGATTAGGTCTGCATTAGCAGGGTCTCGGCAGGCGACACACACACACACACACACACACGCACGCACACACACACACACACACTCACGCACACACACACACACACACACGCACACACACACACATACACACACACACGCACACACACACACACACACACACGCACACACACACACACACTCACGCATACATCCTGTACACACACCTACACGCAGACACACACAAACACACACCATGCATATCTTCAATCCTCTGCTTGATTGCTTTACTTCTTTAATTACCTTTCTTTTTCACCGATGTTTGATCTAGTCCTTTAATATCTTTTAGCATCCATCAACTTTCTTTCTTCTCCACCTATCCTCTTCTACATGGCTCTTCCTAAATTCTAAATTTATTTTCTGTAAGAATACTGGCAATACTTTCATCCCTACTTGTCATATTTTGCCATTGAGGCAACAAAACCACTTGGATTATTTCCAAGTTTTCATATTTCATATTTACAGTAGCCTTTGAATAAGTGTATATTGGATGACATTTTCATATATAGAAAGGAAGAACAATACAAACACAATTACTACATGCATATTAATATTATAAATATCAACATTTTAAATGTTTGTTGAATAAGCAATGCACCTGCCTTGAAATATCATTCTTATTGCTGTGTTCAGGTGGTTGTAGGACCATGGGAAAATGCTTGATGAAACATATAAACTAGTGTGAGCTATAGGAGAGTTAGTTGTGGTACCCGCTCAATGTAACACACCAAGTGTGCGCTTCAGCCATAGCAGCACTCAATCCCACTCCTTTCCCAGCCATGTTTGCCTCGGGGCTTCACTCCGCTCTGTTTGAAGTAGAGGCTTTTTGCTGAGTTTGTCAAAGCGGTCCAGGAAGTGTGGAGCAGCTCAAACACCAAAAGTAATTCTTCAGCAAAGATCCAGCTGACTGGAGAGAGATGGACTCAGTTGTTAGAGCATTTTCGTCTGATGTGCTTTACACTTGTCTTCAGTGTCATAGTCCTTGACTTCTCATTTGTGTCAGATTATTGTTTGAAACTCACTGTGTTCAAATTATTCAGATAGTATAAGTTATATTGGTATAGAAATGAGAGAGTCCCTCTGATATCAAATCGTCTTTAGGTTAATTTACAGTTAATAGGTCAATTTCCGGTCTGGAGATTAATTTCCGTCCCTTTGGTTAATTTACAGACTATGAATTACTTTCCAGTCCATAGATTAATTCACGGTCTATAGATTAATTTCTGTTTATATATTAATTTACATCTATAGGTTAATTTATGGTCTAAAGAATAATTGACATTGATAGCTGGACTAAAAGGAAAACAACTTTCTCTTTCTTTCTCGCCATTTTGCGTTTTTTTCTTAAAAAACGAGTAACCGGATAATGGTTGTTGGCTTAGAGAAAGCAACATTAAGCCAAACTGTCACCCCTGACTTTTAACGTTACTCTATTTCCTGACATTATTTGTAATTGGAGCACACATCTTTATGCTTCTAATGCACTGTCAATTTGAGGGATGTGTTTGCCTCAGTTGTCTTTATTTTGGGGCTTACTGTGATCGACAGATCGCTACTGCTACCAGTCGTATACTTCATATAATTCGTATACACTACTTCCCTCCTGCGCATTCCTAATATGGTTATTTTCGTTCATTAGCTGGAAAAACAACAACATAGCGACGACAAAAAAAATGACAAACTCAAGACTTCAAAACGGCAGTCCACAAACCAACGGGTGACGTCACCATGACTATGTCCACTTCTTATTTACAGTCTATGTTCTCAACCCACAAAAAGATTCAATACGCCCTTTTTTAAATTAGTCACTTCTGATGACCTGTCAGGGCTCATAGTACTTACATTCTCGTCCCTGAATACTTCAAGAAGCTGTTGTTGGGGGAGATAAAGCTGTCAGTTTGAGCCTTCTCCGGCAGATTTGGAGCAGACTTTTTGTAGAACTTGTCTGCACCGCACTGTTTAGCACTGACCCAGCAAACCACCTCTGGACCTATCTTTTATAGATCACTGAGCCCACAGCTGAGTTTGTGCAGCATTTAGAAATAGCCAGAAACCTGACACAGTTTGCTTTCCAGTTAAGGGGGAAAGGATAAGATAGGGAAAACCACAGTCATGGATGATTCCTTACTTCTGAATTATCTGAGCGTGGAGGGAGGCTTTCTGGAACACTGACGCCTCTCATTTACTAAGTAAGATTGTGTTGTCTTCCCCTTTAATACATTTAGGAAAAGAGAAGTGGCACATGTATTTTATTTTGCTTCATAGTATTGAGCTCTACGGTGAGAGGAAGACTGTTGTTTGTGTTTTCAGAGGAGAAGAGTAAAAGAGTAAAACTAATGCACCGTTTAGTGTGTTCTCGGTTTCACACCTGCGGTGCCACTGCTGATGCTCCATGTGTCAATGGGAATCACTTGCAGGAACACAAGACGAGTTGAAATGGAGAAGAAAGGAGTGGGTGAAGATGACAGGGGGATAGTTTGGTAGGAGGTGAGAGCGAGGGAAGGGGAGATATGGATGTACTGTATAAATTGTGTACATTTATAAAGCTTTTTCTAAAAAAAGAAGAAGAAATAAACGGGACGAATTCCATTAGAAATCCCCCTACATGTTATCTCAGCTTTCTTCAGAGAACATCAAATGCAACCTTTGTGGCAGTAAGGGGAGACAACTCACAGCAGGCGTTAGCTAACACTAGTCATAGAGGATCATTTCTTTGTCATTTTTTACTGCAGAATGAATTTAAATGATATTTTACTACATTCGCTAACCAGCCATATATTATCGTTGCTGTGCAATATAGGATGGTCGGCCTGGCCTCCTTACATACCAATGTATTCGAAATATGCTCTCCACAATGTAATCATTTATTAATCAATAACATTTGGCTGCACATATTGTTTAAAGCCTTGGTTAGCTTTGCCATTCCCACTAGCTGCTGCTTCTCACTGGAGTTCCAAGTGTCGTGTTAGCTACGCTCAGATCCTGTTTGTTTGGGAGGAATCCCAGGAAAGTCTTACCCACGACTATCGATGATTTTTTAGTTATGCTTTTCACTCCCCCTCTCCTCCATCTCTTCAAATCCGTACATGTGTCTCTTTATGTTGACCTCTCTTTTTTCTGCTGTTTTCCTGCCTCTCTCTCTCTCTGAGGACACACAGCGCCAGAGAGTGCAGGAAAAAGTCCATGATTTCTGAAAGGTCCCCCCTCCATCCACACAAGCTCTTGCTGCCTTGTGGGAAGCAATAATCTAGCCATCAATACCTCCTCCCAGATAATGTCAGCCCTTCTAGACCAATGCACAATCAACCCTCCTCCCTCCACACAAAACTGGAGAGAACACTGGAGCCATGATTTGTAAGTAGGCCACAGGGAGAAAACTCAACAAAAAACGACATCAAACCTCATCTTCAACATGAAAACATTCTCCCACCTGCCATAAACAGTCTGCACCTTTTTAAACTCATTTGAGACCAGTTCACGTCTAGATAAACCGTTTGAGGGATTAGGAATCCGCCAGAGGGTTTCTTTGATGTCAACTGGGTTTACGGGAGATACTTTCAGGCTCCACCTGAACTGATACTGTCTGTTTTCAACGCTCAGTGATAGGAGAACACCAGGTGACCCAGGTTACTGTTAATACATTACATTACATGTCATTTAACTGACGCTTTTATCCAAAGCGACTTACAATAAGTGCATTAAACCATGAGTACAACTCAGAACAACAAGAATCAAGAAAGTACAATTTCTTCAATAAAGTTAAGCTACAAAGTGCTATTAAAGTGCTACTACGGCTCTACCTTCCCTATTCAAGGTATAGTCGAAAAAGATGTGTTTTTAGTTTGCGACGGAAGGTGTAGAGACTTTCTGCACCATACACCACTCTGACACAACTTAAGTTATACATTTGGACTAGGAGACAATGGGCCCCTGGGCACAGACATACACCTCTACTACATTATTTTGTGGTCGCTTTGTGTCTCTTTGTAGTCATTTGGTGTCTCTTCGTAGTTGTTTTGTGTCTCTTTGTAGTTGTTTTGTGTCTCTTAGTGGTCATTTTGTTTCTCTTTGTAGTTGTTTTGTGTCTCTTAGTGTTCATTTTGTTTCTCTTTGTGGTCAATTTGTAAAAAGAATTGTCTCTTAGGGTTTCCCCCTTTTAATAGTTGAGAGTCTCTTTGCAACTCTTTGTAGTGGTTTTGTCTCTCTTTGTGGTCCTTTTGAGTCACTTCATGGTTGAATGCGTCTCTCTTTGAGTGACATTTTGTAGGTGAGAGCCAGGGGGACCCATGACACTTCAGTAATGTATCAATGTATACATATAGCATTTACATGGTAGATGAGTGTAACAAGCGCATGTTACCACGGGTGGTATCCCACTAGCACAGAGACAGGAAGTAGTTAGTTGTTTTTATTAATTCAAGGCGGATGCGGTCTCCGTCGTGCTTTCTGCTGATCTGCTCCCGTGGACAGCGTTCTGCCGAATCCCAGAACCCCTCTCCTTTGTCCACCTGCACACTTATAATGGGGAGCAATCATCATCAGACCCAGGTGAGGCCAATTAGGCCTCCACCTGGTACCGTTCCCTGAGCGTACTCCCTCACTCCCCTCTGCTGCTGAGCTTAACCACACCCAGCCACCACAATGAGATGTCTAAAGCAAACAAAAACATTTTTTAAAGTTTTTTTTTTATTATTTAAAAACCATGCCCCGTTCTGCTGCCCCGACCACTGATGAGTCTTTATTCCAATATCCCTCTCTAATCGGCTCAGCTGTGTCTATCTGACAGCTTATTGCACCTCCTAATACAATTACAATGCAGCCTTTACGTGGAGTTTGTTCCGGTTTCATACGGATGAATGAACGCGGTGACTGTGGATACATTACTGCATGTGCAGATTATGCATAATGCAGGCTAATCTTGGAGGCAGATATGGCAACCAAAATAGAAGCTGTGATCTTTGATGCAACGCTGCTGAAGGCATTTCATTATCATAACTCCATACAATTACACTCTGACACGTTATTTCAACCAGCCTGATGAAAAAGAACAGGCAGTGTCAGAATGTAGTTTTTTTTTTGGAGAAGACCCAGGGTCTCTTCCGACAAGTCTTCAAAACCTTATCATGTTACAGAATGTCTGGTGACTAAAGAATAAAGACTGAAAGATTACTCTTTCCCGGTCACAACCCTCTCAAGGGATGTTCCTGAATGTCTCACATGACTTTCCGATACTTTACTTTAATCTTTGCACTACTTATGAAGTCCCTCGCGTAGAGCAAAGGTGGCATTTCTGACAAGGAGATGTGGTCCAACACAAGAGAGGTGAGATGTGGGGCCCCTACTGATGCTCCTCTCCTCAAGGTGTGCCCCAAACAAAATGTGTTTGGAAGACACCCCTATTCACCTCTGCCCCCCTACAAAAAAAACATGAAAAAGTGTCTGCCATCCTTACCACATAACAGCTGCATCCAGGCGCAGGTCTTGTAGACTGTGGCGGTGTTGCAGAAGAAGAAGAGAGCGAAGCAACCGATGCAGCCGAGGATGAGCACCATGGACAGCAGCACGAAGACGTAAGCCGCCTTGAAGGCTCCCGACGGGATAGAGCCGAATTCGGAGAAGCTGCCCTGGCACAATAGCTCGCGGTCGGAGTTCCCGATGCCCACGCAGTAGTGGAACAAGCCAAAGTAGCCAGCTTGCGGGGTGCTGACGCTGTCCCCAATCCAGTAGGGCTGGTTGAAGACCACCACGTTGATGATGGCCAAGCAGATGGTGAAGATGGCCCACAGGACCCCGATGGCCCTGGAGTTGCGCATGTAGTTGTCATCATAGATTTTGGAGGCTTCCTGCGAAGGCAGCATTTTTTTGTCTCCCCCCCTCTCTCCTCAACCCCCGATACACACCAACCTCAACCTGGTGTTCCCTCTTCTCCTGATCCTACTGTTATCCCCCTATCTGTGGAAAGGAATGCAATTATATATTAAATAATTAAAACCAATGCCCCCCACCCCCCCCTCTCTCCCCCTATCGCTTAACTCGATCCTGCACCCTAATGGTGTAGTCTCACATCCAAATGCTACCCCCTACCCTCCTCCTCCTCCTCCTCCTCCTCCCCCACCCCTCTGACCGAAGATCAGTCAATCAATTCAGCGGCGAAGCGTGATTCCCCTCTTCCCCCCTCCAACCCCCCTCACCTCCGCTGCTCTCAGCGCGTGAAGGCACAGCGGTGCCGACAGCCGAGCTCACAGAGCCAGAACACAGCGGCCAGTGACGGTCAGGGCGAGCGGCATTGTCTCCGGTCAGCACCTCACATCCGCCGAACGGCTGCCGCTCTGACCGGAGACTTTCCGCGAGATGATAATGATGATGATGATGATGATGAATCCTCCGCAAACGAACAAAAAAGATCCAGAAGAAATGAGCGGTGACACTGATTCACGTTTGACATGCTTCACGCGGAAAAATGCAACTTGAGGGCCCGACAGTGCATGAAAAAATGTATGAAAGCATAAACATCAGGCATAGAGCTCTGCACAGCCCGAAAACCTCATGGCTGTGGTTCGGGATGCTGTGACTCTCTCTCTCTCTCTCTCTCTCTCTCTCTCTCTCTCTCTCTCTCTCTCTCGCTCTCTCGCTCTCTCTGGTGCGTGCTCCAGCTTCTCTCGCCGTGCGCGCAGCCGAGGAACGACGATGACTTTTGCATGATGGTGTGCACTTATTTTTGATATTACCGAAATGTGAACGACCCCACCTCTCTCATGACCCCCCCCCCCCCCCCCCCCCCCCACACACACACACACTCCTCTACAACCACACACGCACACTTATTATAAATACATTGTATTTGGTGGCTTTTGCGAGCGGATGGATAGTATAAAGTGGCACAAGTAGAAATACTCAGGTAAAGTAAAAGTATCAACATTGTATTAAAGTATAGTACTGTAGTAAATATAGTTGATTCGATCCCACCTTTGGTTGCTAAGTGTAGCAATAATATTACATTATTAAATCTATCAATGGCAGGGATTTGTTATGTTATTAGATATTGTAAAACATGTGGGCCGCTGTTGGAGGATGTTTTCCATGGACATCAGGACTATTTGGTAAATGGACCGTACTTGTACTTTTCTAGTCTTCCCACCACTCAAAGCGCTTTAAAGCTACTCACACACTGATGATGACGTCAGGTGCTATCGTGCAAGGTGCATCCTGCCCATCAGGACTGTCACCATACACTGCAGGAACAGCATGCGGGGGCAAATCGGGGTTAAGTGTCTTGCCCACACATCGACATGGACTAGCAGGTTTATTTTGTATAGCCCAATATCACAAATTACAAATTTGCCTCAGAGGGCTTTACAATCTGTACACATACGACATCCCTGTCCCAGGACCTCACATCGGATCAGGAAAAACTCCCCAAAAATAACCTTTCGCAGGGAAAATAAGCTTTCACAGGGAAATACCACTGAGACACAGTCAAGGACATTTGTAATTGGGAAAATGTTAAATATTTTGATTTCCTTTTTTTATGAGAAGGGAAAGGAAGTTATTGGTCAACATGTTCAGTTATTATTTTGAAATGTAATGTGCACACTGGAAAGTAAACGGTATAATACAAATGCTGAAGGTATATCACACGGAGAGCTGGAGGTGTGGAGGTGTGAACGCAGCATCTAGCGGTTGTGTTAAGATTGGTCATTCAGCGGTGTAGCTAAATGACCAATCTTAACACTGACTGCTGGATATGACGTTCACAATCTTGGGTATAAATCAGTGTCACTCCAAGCTTATGTACCCAATGCAATAAAGCTGTTCTCTGAGACTAATGGGATTATTCCAACGCATCTGCCATGTGACTTCAGACAGAATCTAAACTAAACAGGTTCTCTCAGTGCTGCTGGGGGTGGACTGTTCCAGATGGAATCCACTCATTTCTTCTGAAGTCATAATGCTTTCTTTTTACACAGTAACACTGTAAGTTATGATGGTGTCACAGTCTGTTACTCTGTCTCTCTTCTCCAGCCCTTTTTTTCCTTCTCTTGCGTTCTCTAATGAGGACACTCCAGACAAATGGAAAAAGTTCTGTGTGACTTCATGTCCAAATGTAAACTACTCTAAAGTCAGACATTTAATATTCCCTCTTATTTCTTAAGAGGGTGTTGTGTTGCCAAAACCAGCCTTGAAGAAATGGAAGAACCTCTAAAAAAACAAGAGGCACATTTGTTGTTAAAGAATCAACATACTACCCTCTGGACCAAGAAGGTCTCCTACAGGGTCTGGAGCAGACCAATGGGGAGGACATATTATTTGTACTTTTGCTAGTGTGCCATAACTATAAACCAACTTAAATCTTAAATCAGATTCCGCTCAATATTACAGTGGGCTTTTTAGGAAATAAAGCCATGATGATCACACCAGAAGCACATTTGCACCGGTCAACAAACAATTATTTCTTCTGAGTCTGCTCCTCTCTCGTTCTCTCTGTCTTTCCACTCTAAAGAATCTGCTAATGTTATTTGAGAAGTTTGCTCAAATATTGGTCAGTACAATTCGGTCTCCCAAAATATTGGCAGGGACATGTCCATACAAACCTACACCCTTGCCTTCTATTGTCGGACCTGCTGGCTTGGATCCTCCTGCTAAAAAAACAAATAAATCAGGTACCAGGTTACTATCTGCAACTTTTGTTGATGGAAAAGCAAAAAAGAGTCAGCAGAGCTGAGTAGGTCTGTGCTGTGTATAATGTACATTGTAATATATTTCAGAAAAAAGTCTGAGCCAAGTGAAGTAACTCGTCCATTTTAAGTTGTTAAAGCAGTGTTGAGGTAACTCATGTCATGGCAGACAGACTAGCTTCCAGACTAGATTACTGCAACTCCTTATTATCAGGCTGCTCTAATAAGTCTCTTAAATCCCTCCAGTTGATCCAGAATGCTGCAGCTCGTGTACTCACACAAACTAAGAAAAGAGATCACATTACTCCTGTATTAGCTGCTCTGCACTGGCTCCCTGTAAAATTAAGAATCACATTTAAAATTCTTCTCCTCACCTACAAAGCCTTGATTGGTGATGCACCATCATATCTTAAGGAGCTTGTAGTACCATATTTCCCCACTAGAGAGCTGAGCTCACTAAATGCGGGGCTACTAGTGGTTCCTAGAGTCCTAAAAAGTGGGATGGGAGCCAGAGCCTTCAGTTATCAAGCTCCTCTTTTATGGAACCAGCTTCCACTTTCAGTCCGGGAGGCAGACACAGTCACCTCATTTAAGAATAGACTTAAGACTTTCCTCTTTAATAGTGCTTATAGTTAGGGCTGAATCAGGTTTGCCCTGGTCGAGCCCCTTGATATGCTGCTATAGGATTATAGGCTGCTGGGGGATGTTTTAGGATACACTGAGCACCTATCTCCTCTTCTCTCTCTACTTATGGATGAATTTACATCTCTCCATTGCACCTTATTAACTCTGCTTCCTCCCCGGAGTCTTTGTGACTTCACGTCTCAAAGGGTCCATTGGACCTGGCGGTGTCTGATGCCTGGTGAGCCGGCCTCCCGCGTTGGCCCTGCTGATGCGCCCCGCCCCCCCTCCTCTCTACCTCCTTCTGTTCCATTCATACATTGTCATATTCATGTAATGTGTTTATTTAACTTTGTAATGCTGTTCATTCTGTACACATGACATCTATTGCATCTGTCCATCCGGGTAGAGGGATCCTCCTCTGTTGTTCTCCTGAAGGTTTATTCCCTTTTTCCCTGTAAAAGGTTATTTCTTGGGAGTTTTTCCTGATCCGATGTGAGGTCCTGGGACAGGGATGTCGTATGTGTACAGATTGTAAAGCCCTCTGAGCCAAATTTGTAATTTGTGATATTGGGCTATACAAAATAAACTGAATTGAATTGAATTGAATGGCAGTGAACTTTGCATGGTATACCACGCAGAATAAATGCAGCATTGGTAGCATACTGGACCATGATTGGCTTTTAAAGTAGTTGTGATGTCATACATCCTGCTAGTTCATCAGGTGTTACAGGGATGAGGAAAACAGAATACAATTTACAAGTTGTGTGTCTCATACTTATATTCCATCTTACTGTTAAAGAAGTGTGAAGACTTTCACTCATACCAGTAAATGGGATTCATCTGTGGCTTGGACACTTATCTCTGTCTCAGGTCTAATTATGCTAAGGAGAATAATACTTCTTCCACAGGGTTTTGAAGAGATAGTTAGACAGAATGCAATAGGGCCCGTTGTCACCATTGCAAGTTTAATTGAACTTGTTTGGCAATACAACAATAATTGTTCAAACATCAATAACAAGTATATTATATATGTTCCATGCTCCTGTACTAATGATTTCTGGAGACCTTTTGTTCATGTATTTAGAAAAAAAAGATCTTATTTATCTTTGTTTGGACCTCAAGTTTGTGTACATTATTTTATATATATATATTTTTTTTGTAGGATTTATAACTAACTTTTTTTATTAGCTTTGGGGAAAAATAGTGGGTTACTGATTGAATTAAGATTTGTGCTGTGATTTGTGTCACATTGTGTTCGTTGCGTTTGTTTTATAGACAACCTTAACTTTTGTTTTCTTAACCTACAGTATGCAGGCGAAGATCTTCCATGTCTGAGTAAAAAAACCGTAGCTGCAGGCAGTCCAAAACAGCAGACCTCGCTCTGAACAACAACAAACGTCATTTAAAGGGGGAGATGGCCGTGTCACGTGGTCAGGTCCGTTTCCTGTTTACCGCCTGATGTACCTTCCTACTGTAGTACACATATTGCAACACCACTCTCCACTGCTGGGGCTTTTGTCTACAACAACAGACGCAGCATTGGGATCCTGCAGCCACAGGATTGACTGCTGTATAACTTTACCTCGTGTGTCGCCATAGTCATGGTTACTCATGAGACATGAAGACGTGACATTGAGGAAACGTGCGCAGGCCAGGAAAGATCCTGGAGATTTCCTGACTCCAGCTCACCGGAGTTCAATTCGGGGGTGCTGGGAGGCGCTCAAAATCTCAATTCACCCGATGTCCCAAGCGCAAACTAAACAGTGGTGATGTGGAGAACTACAAAGGTCTGAATTGATTCTCTCAAATGAGTACACGGGGGGTTTGAGTTCGTGGACGCCACCAACCTCCGCCTAGTAAACAGAGCTAGCCTGTTCGCTCGTCGTGCTAACTCCGGTAGCACGACGCGGGTTGCGTTTCGAGAGTGGAGCAGCTCGCCGGTGCCCTGACTTCAGGAAGAGTCCCCGGCTCTGGCCCCCTCAAGCCGGCAGTCAGGAAGAAGCTGCCTGGGAAGGGATGGCCTGGTCGGTCTTCCCGTTCCAAAGGACAAGTCTCTGCGGTATTTGAAGGAGGTCGAGTTCGACTAGAGGCCACCACCGCGGGTCGAGGCGCTATGATGGCCGCCTCTCCCACCTCGGCCGGCGGCTATACGGCATCCGGGCTGTCGGTCAGAAAGAGCGAGGAAATAGCGGATTTAATAGATTTGTTTTCCAAGATGCAGTACAGAGCAAAGGAAGCCCCTCCTCGGGTAAGTTTGAGGGTCGTCATTCGGTGTACTTCAGCTATTTGACAGCCTGTCTCCTGTGTGAACGATAAGCCGAACTGCATTGCGGAATCAAGGAAATTAAAGTGACCGTGGAGTTATCCAAAACAACATATACTGTAGGTAGTTATGTATTACTTCTTAACAACTTTAGGGAACCTCTGCTCGGTTCGGCATACATCTGATCCACGAAGCTGCCCGTAATATTCATAAATGTACAGTGTTTTCATGTACTGTCTTCAACCTGAGACCAATTCTGATGCATGTTTTTGTTGCTGGTGTGACCCCTCTGCTTTACTTATATCCCTCAATCATATCTTAAACTGACCGTGCATCGTTAAGTGTATTTTATAGTTATAGTCTACATATTCGGTTATCAAATTACACAGAAATGACTTCAACATGCTGTTGCTCAATCAACAATAATTCAATAGATTGAGCTAAAACGGCCCTCCTATCAGGCAAGTGCAAGTAATCTTCAAATAGTTCTGGTCCTGAATGCCACACTTGAATGGTGTTAATGCTCTGCATAGTAACACAGTGGATGGTTAAGGGACACTCACTTGACTGGTGTGGGAGTCTGCATAAGTTTGACACCATCTGCCTCTAATGGGCTTGATCTGCTTTAACAGTAGGTGTGAATCATTTTTGAGATGAGCTCAGTAGATGCATGGCTGTTGACTGTTTTCCTTTTTGACCATTGTAATCGGTCATCAAGTGTAAAGGGAACACTGATTTTGAATGCCAGCGGATGTAAATCCTGTTGATGTACCCTCCAATATTTGGGATTAATCGGTGTCTAATCTGTTAACGCAATAGAGAGGAATCTGCTTTAGAGACCCACTTTGTTTGTCTCATTTCCACGTTTTTTCGTTTTCCGCATTCAAAATGTAGTTTTGTTTTAGGCTGCTTGCGTAACTTTTAGTTTTTGCTTCTCCTCAGGTGGAGGCGATAGAGAAGCGCTGCCTGGAGTTATTCGCCAGAGACTACAAGTACAGTATCATCCACAACTCCAATGGAGAGGTGTGTGGCCATTACCCACAGCAGATCGTTTTCCTGGAGTACGAATGCACGGACGTCGAGAGAGACAGGTACCCGTCCGCCACTCCAGTCCAGCCGCCGTTCTCCGTTACAAAGTGCAGTCCACTCGGTTACCGATTACCCCTGTTGTTTGTTTGAATCTCTCCTCTAATCATGCACACCTTACTATGGGGAAGGGGGCAACGGTCAGCCTCCATCTACCGGCCCCTCTGATCGCATCAAGGCAGCAGAGGGTTTGAGGCGACTATTTTGTCGCAATGCAGCCGTAAATGGGAAATGCTTTTTAGTGATTCAATAGGTCTGTATTTCTCACTGCTGTATAATGAAGGTGAACTGTTTTCCACCGTTCTGCTGTAAATGGAAGACGTGCATTAACATAGGAAACCTGTTATTCACCACTCACTAAAGCTCTCATATACTGTATTCAAAAAAGACTCGGGCAAATCCCTTATGAGCTCAGTACTTTTATTCCTTGCTGATCTTTATTTTATAGTCTGTCTTGCAGCTTCCCACGATTCCAAGTATTAAACTGGGGAAATAACTTTTCAAATATTGAAAAGCATTAACAGAGTTGAGAATAATAAACTTATTTGCAAAGGCAGTAATAATATCTGTAATGACATATAGCAGTGTTTGAAAGCTTGGAGAAGCTGTGCATTTCTGCCAGTGAATCTGGCTCTTTCTGCAAAGTTGATAGGTGTCAGCAGTTTTCGCTCATTGCATTATAATAGTATTCTCTGTACATTAAAGCAAAGAAGTGGACGGACTGATGGAGAACGTCTGTGTGTTTGCAGGTTTGAGAGCACAGTGCAGATCGGTAAGCTGCAGGACCTGGTAAACCGGAGTAAGCTGGCTCGCTGCAGAGGGAGGTTCGTCTGTCCGGTCATCCTCTACAACGGCAAGGTAAAAGAAAAAAAGTCTAGTAATAATATTGTCGATTGCCAGTGTAAATGCCAGTATGTCTAGAGTTTTGCTTTCAATGTCTCCAACATTCCTAATGTCTCGAGCTGCGACGAATATTTCAATTATTAAATTAATCAGTAAATACTTTCATTTGTCATTTGGTGGGAAAAAGGCAAAATTAGGCGAGCAAATACTACTTATTGTTACAACATGGCAGTGTGAGCCGTAAGACAACCGCCTGATCCAATATTGTTTCTCTCACATTACAGCATATTTGCCGGTCGTCCACTCTGGCGGGATGGGGGGAGCTGTATGGACGCACGGGCTACAACTACATCTTCTCAGGTACTACAAATACACACACACCCATACACACGCACACCCATACAGGGATGGTCATAGAGAGAGCTATTCCCAATACAGTAGCCTAAGTAACTCATTTGAATGTATAAGGGCGACTGTGGTTCAGTGGTTAGCAAGTCCGTCTTTCAATCAGGATCAGTCAATCCCCGCCTCCGCTAGACCTAGTCGATGTGTCCTTGAGCAAGACACTTAACCCTGAATTGCTCCCCATAGCTGTGTCTACGGTGTAGGAATGTAAGTCGCTTTGGATAAAAGCGTCAGCTAAATGAAATGCAATGTAATTAATGTAAACTATATTAAACCTGTGCCTGATGGTGCATTGGTGTCTCATAACTAGTAAATAGTGGGCTCTGGGGCCCGTTACAACTACCATCATTTTCTATTTAATAGAGCTTGAACGCATCCGAATGTAACTCAACACAACCTTCTTTAGCTTCAGCTGTTTTCTCTGTTATTTAGCCGAGAAGGACTGTGCTGCCCCACCGGCTGCTAACGGCTAACGTTAACTTGCCCTCTTTCTGCTGATTTCAACACAGATTGATTGTTCCCGACTGTCGTCCCTCGACATGGAATTTGTAGCCTTGACTTGAACAGAAGTATCGGGTCTCGTGACGAACACACTCACACACCACGCGCGCACTTAAACGGCTTAAATTTAGCCTAAACAGGGGAAGTTGCGGCCGTCTCTTTTTCCATGACATGTTGCACTTCATTGTTTTCTCTCTGACTTGTTAATAGTTGCAGCAGTTGTTAGACACCTGTCAAACTTTTTGTTACCGAGGCTCAGTGTTTAGCCTTTAAAAGACTGGTGAGCCTCATTCAGAAGTACAACAAATATGAAGGAATTTGTCTTACCGGCCTGTACTGTTATAGTGACAATAAACCAAACACTCTCTGATAGATTGTCTTGTCTCTGGCATTCCGAAATGTAAAACACTCTGGTAAGGCATTGAAAAATGTTAGCTGGAGTAAAATATGCAACAACACTGGTTGCGCTTCTTTTAAAGGAGAATACTGTTGTATTGCTACTTGGGTCATTTCTTAAACCACTGTATGCACAATGCTGCGATATCTCTGAAAATAAGTGTGGCATAGGAGCTAGAGGTTCAGACACAGATCCAAATGTATCTGGACAATGAAGAGCAAAAGGAAAATTATTATTCAAAAATGTCTATAAAAAACAATCCATCACAGTCAACAGACTAACTTCCTGCTTCGACTTTGACCCATTATACGAAACCAAAGCCAATCATCTGTTCACAAACTATTTGGAACACTTCGAACTGGTCCGGACGAGTAGCGCACAAGGGCGAGGCTTTTTTGTGCAGAAGCATTTTTAAACAGTAGTGTTTTGGAGAAGGTAGTGAGCATACAACTGGATAAATGAGCTAGTGGATTATTCAGCTTGTGTCGTGTGAGAGTCTGACAAAATTGTGCTGCCCACCCCTCATTTGTATATCAATATTTGTAGATAGATTGATGTACAAACGATCGTTTTGGGGGCAAAGTATTCCTTTTTAAATGTGTTGTTTTACTCAACCAACAGTTCAAAATATTCAATTCACTCACTGTAAAGCCAATAAAAGCAGGTGCTGCTTATAGTTCAGAACCTGTAAATACCAAATGACTAAAATGATCAATCGAGCCAAAATAGTTTGGTTAAATCGACTTGACTGTTGGCTTTGATCGCTTGTTTGTCAGAGTGGGGTTCATTGTCGCATTGTTTGACGTCCAATACAAGAGACGGGCCGAACTACAGAACTGATATTCAGTTTCTAGTCAGCCAGGATCAAGATGTCCAGAAGGGATACAAGCTGCATCTGCAGTTCCTCATCTCTCACACAAAATAATTGGTATGTTTTAGTTAATTTGACCAACAGGAGATACATTAGTAGAACATAATTGTTTATATTGTTATCTGCAGTACACCTTTGAGCCACACAGGGGAGCCTGAATGTTCATATTGTCTTGATACTTAGAGTTTACTGATAATGTTGAATCTAATATGAAAGGCTAGCGGACATTCTTTTTGCTTTACTGACAAGAGGAAATTAATCTGTTTAGCTATTCATGGCGATATAAGGTGATGTGGAAAGGGCAGTCCAAATGTTCTGGGACGCTTAAAACACACGCATGCATGCATATATATATATATATATATATATATATATATATATATATATATATATATATATATATATATATATATATATATATATAAGCTCTGAACGGTATTGTGTTTAAACACTGAACTCGTCTTCAGCCCTTAAACCAACAGGATTTTCCGGCCGTATAACATTTCTCCAACTGTAAAATAATTAATAGAGTTTGAGTCCTTGTCATTAGTCCCACATCGAGTGAAGATCTTCATCTTGTGCACTTTCTCTTTTTCTAGGGGGCACTGATGACGCAGAGTCTGAGGAGGTTCCAGAGGATGACAGTGCAGTCAGGTAATCAAATGTTTTTCCTATTGCTTTGAAAACCCCCTGATATAACAGCTTCAATTCCCAGTCTGAAAGGCCTCTTACCATTTCTGACGGGGAACTGAAGCAGTTACCTCCAAAGCCATTTTTTCCTCGCCAAAAATATCCAAACTAACCCTTCAGTTATATCTAAGCTAAAGCTAAACGTTGACTCAGCTCATGCTAGCGATCACATTATTCATAACCTCGTTGATTAGCCTATGGTAACCAAGTCAAAGTCTGCGTTTCTATTTGAAAAACCCAGAAAGGAATACCGACGCCGTAGACCTTTTTAGATAGATTAGTGTACAATGAACATCAGACACAGGTCTTGAGCCATATCACCGTGTGACACAAATCACTTTAGAAAACAATAACACAACAATGGAAGTGATATGTGACTGACCGAAAGACAACACCGAGCAAGAGAGTCCATTTTGCCATCATTCTTTCTATATTTATTTTCCTCCTTCTTTCTCCCCCCGTTTCCTCCTCCTCAGGAATGGGGACTCTCAGCTCTTTGACAAGGTTCGAGGCCTCGACATTAAGCTGCTACGTTACCTCTCGGTTCGCTACATCTGTGACCTGATGGTGGAGAACAAGAAGGTTAAGTTTGGCCTAAAGTAAGGAACAGCACAGACCAATTATCCACAGCCTGCCTCTCTGTTAACTAGGTCACCGTTTCCACTGGACTTTGTTAGAAGAAACCTCATGGGCGGCATCTCACTATTGACTCTGTGCGCTTGTGGTTATGTCTAACCTGGGAAGGCTTGAGATTGGGTTTTTATTGTATCTGTGTATACAGAGCTTGGTAATCAATGTAACAGCCTTCTTGGTATTTTAAGGACTAAACCGTATTTGATCGCGGCTGTTATACGTGGAACAGATGGTACCTGTGCGGTTGCTTAAAGTTACTACAAGGAACTTTTAAGTGGTTCTCTATATGACCTACATAAGTAAACAAGACCATCAGAGAGGAGATTTCTATCTAGTTGTTCTTGATGCTTATTATCAGAGCCACCGGTATGATGTTTTCTCAAAGGACTCTGGTGCTCGGAAACTACCGCTTTTGTCTATAGGGACCGCAAATTCAACACACAAAAAAGGTTCCATGTAGTAACTTCAACCACAGATCTTTGACTAAAAATGAAGGATCAATAGAGCTATGAATTTATATATCAAACTAAAGAAGGATGTAAGGGATGGCATGACGTCATGTTTATGCTAGAAGGCAGGAAACGGTGAACAGTTATACCATATATAAGAGTAATATAATGTATTTTAATTCTGAACTGCAAGAATAAACTAAACATGGCTGTAGAAGGTGTTTCTCAAAATAAGGCTTTTCATTTTTTGCAGAAAGTGCCAAAATGTGTATAGATTCTGCTCTTGCTGAGATAAGCAGTTTAGGCCAATAGGATGGCCCTGTGTTATGTAAGGGTTGCATATTAAAATGAATGCTCCCAATGTATCTCACCTGTTTCTTTGCGTCTGTCTCTGCAGTGTGACATCATCTGAGAAGGCGGACAAGGTCCAACGCTATGCAGACTTCACCTTGCTCTCTGTGCCTTACCCAGGTAAACTCTCTAAACACTGCGGATATGTAGACAACGTCCATCGCTGTCATAAAACAGCAGCTAGAAATTATTTGATAAATAAATGAATGAGATTTTACCAATCAGATTCAACTGTGCATTCGGGTACACCCCCAAACATATGACAACGGGTGGTGGTTTACACTCTGAGCAGGCGAAATGATTTTGAAGATTATTTTATGATATGTGCACGGCAACAAATGACTTCCATGTAGTTCGCCTGTAGCTGGACCACGAAGTTTAAAAAAAAAAAAAAAAAAAAGCTTTAACTGTTTACGACTTACAAAAAAAAAAAAAAAAAGCTAAGTGTGTAATTATTATTTTTTTTGTCTTTTCAGGATGTGAGTTTTTTAAGGACTACAAAGACAGAGACTATACAGCCGAGGGTCTCGTGTTCAACTGGAATCAGGTAGAGAGACCGTCTGTTCAGTCCGTCATTCAACGGTAGCTCGGCTCTGTATCGATCTGACGACACTGTGTCTCCCCTGACAGGACTATGTGGACGCTCCTTTGACAATCCCCATGTGCTTTACTCAAAACTTGAACATCGACTGGACTCGATACCAGGTTAGCGCTTCTCTTCTCACCTCATGCTCTGCTCTCCTCAGCTGTGACTCTCTCTGTAATGTTTGTGGCGTGTCAGTGCCATCTGTTGTCCGACTCCGCACAGTGCTTCGGCCACAATTCAGATGAGTACGTGCACACATGCGGTAATAGTTGCAGTGCGGTTTAAACCCTCACTGACTCGATTTTAGAATAATAAATATAGGCCATATGGATGGCTGCGTTTTGGGGGAACGCGTTTTGGAGGTGTAAACCTGGAGACTTTTCTACTATATATTTGGTTAAACAAATGGCAGGAATAAGCTGGTGCAGATACACTGCATGATACAGACAGATGTGGTGGAAGATGATTTGTGCTGTTTTAAAAACCTCACTGTGCAACCAGTCATTTGATTTCTATGTTACGTATGTGTGTTTGTTTGTTTCAGTCGTGGGACCTGGTGGAGCAGACTCAGAACTACCTAAAGCTGCTGCTCCACATCATCAACAGTGATGGTAGGTTGTAGCAGAACATGTTGGTTTAGGGTTGTGGGGCGTTAAAGTTAGAATATAGGAGAGCTCTGCCACTGATGACGTAATTTAGCCGATTGTGATCTTTTATTGATGGTTCATATAGACCAGTGGGTCTCAAACTGTGAGCAGTGGTATTACAAGTGGGGCGCAGGGGGAAATGCAGAAAGACCTTTATTGAGAACATCACGAATTGCAAAAGTCCAAATACACGGTCATAAAACAAAGTCATTAATAAATACATGGCGAAATGCCTTTACCTTTGTGTACATGTTTACGTTATGGCGTTAACAGGTTACGCATGCGCGACGGCTTAGATTCTTGACAACAGCAAAACGTGTATGAGCACATCTGTTTACAAATGGCACAAGTCTCATTTATACAGTTGAATGTTTACTACTTCCCAAACATGTTACTATGTAAAACGCTGATCAATTAATGATGAAATGAATGTTCATTTTGCTGAAATATATAAAGTCTTTAACTTTAAGCTTTGATTTGGTTGCTTCTCGTGATGTTCGTTCTCCACACATGATGTGTTTATGGACCGTTCCAAAAACAAACATGATAATGTCTGTTTTTACAGCTTCTGGCTGTTTATAAATGGTGCTGTATGAATAAATGCTTTTCAAACCCACTGGCGGGTTTTGGGGTTCAGAGGTTTAAACCTGCCCTATTCCAAATGTTTCTATTAACATTGATTTAGTGACCACGGGCCTTATTTTAACCAGAGTTGCTGTTGACCTCGATGATGTTGTTGTGTCTCGTTTTAGATGAGAGCGGCCTCCTGGTGCACTGCATATCAGGCTGGGACCGAACGCCTCTGTTTGTGTCTCTCCTCAGGCTCTCCCTGTGGGCAGTAAGTTCCCCCCTCACCCCCCACCTTCATATTAATTAGTGACGCTAGTAGTCTTCATTCACAACCCTCCACATGCATCCAATTTACCACTTCAAACACGCTTTTGGATTAGCCTCAGTGTTCATTGCCTTTTATTAAAAATGTAAGGAGTATGTTATGAATATGTAATCTTTTTCTCCATGATGGAAGCTGCTGACAGACCACACACTTTTCAGTCGGAATAAGAAATGCATGACATCCGGTGTACGATCGGCCCGCGGTATTTCATCGAACGCGGGCTGTTTTGACTCATTCTCCTCGTGTATTCTTTGTCAGGACGGCGCCGTGCACGCCAGCCTGGAGCCGGCCGAGATCCTGTACCTCACCATCGCTTACGATTGGTTCCTCTTCGGGTAACAAAAACAAATCACACACACACACACACACACACACACACACACACACACACACACACACACACACACATCATCCATCACCATTTCATGAGTTTGCGGTGAACTCATGGCGCATTAGGCAGCATTTATACTTCATAGGTGCACTCGCAGCTTCTCTATGGTTTGAGACGCACCGTGTTTATCTGCGACGCATAATTGAGAAGTGACTGGTTGATGAAGCAGAAGGGACATGAGACGAGTAGTACGACTCCTTTTATTTTCTCTCTCTCTCTCTTGGGGTTCTCCTTTCATAATTACCAGCAGGATTTCTCGTAGCAAGCTAGCCCATGTAATTATACATCAGCAGGCGCGTCTAAGCCCTCGGGACATTGGCCAAGCAGAAGAAGAAGTGTGGTTGTGTATGCAAGGTTCAATGTTAATGTTTAACATAATTTATTCGTGGTCATGAAATAACAACAAGGTCTAAAGTTAATTGTCATGTTTGCGCTTGCTCTCAAAACTGCACGATACATACATGGCGGCGTTCTGCCCACATCCTCTGTCTAAGCTTGTAAACATCGTATTTACCCTCCGCCATTTTACCCGCTGCCTCAAGTTCATTTGTCGAGCGCAATTTTTAAAAGAAAGTTGAACAATGAGTAAGAAGGCTCACTCCTTTGCTACTTTCATCATCATCATCATCATCATCATCATCATCATCATCATCATCATCATCATCACCATCACCATCACCATCATCTTCTCAGGAAAAACGTGCTTCATTCAGGCAGGTGAGATTCACTCGCCCGAGGTGGCATTTTACTTGCAGAGGGCATTCCTTGTTATGGAGCCCTGGAGGGACGAAGGAGTTGGATGAAGCAGAGAGCCAGAGGGATTGGCCAGAGGTGCTGTAGCTGCTGCTGTGACTTCTGGAATCCAGCTTGTTTGGCTCTCTCTTTCATGGCTATCAGCCCGACGGACGGTTTTATGATCCCCAGAGAAGTCCTTGACTCGTGCTTTGATTGGCAAAATTAATGCCAAAACCCCCTTTTCTCTCCAAGCCCTGACGATATCTAGCCAGCTGTTTAATCATCAATGGATCTCACTTCTCCAATACTGCTTGAATCCACAAAAATGATTTGGGGATTTGGGGAATGACGATTTATTCGAGACTTTCGAACATGCGTCTTTATATGGAGAAGATAGGATTGTGTTGAGTAGTTGTTTTGGTATACATAAGTAGCAGCTGGCATGGGATGCGGTGCATTGATCTTTTTTCTATTTCCAGTCACATGCTGCCAGATCGACTCTCCAAAGGGGAGGAGGTAAGTTATATTTTTTTCCCTACAACTTTGATGATAAAGCTGTTATTGACAGGAAGGCGTTTGACAGGAACACGATAGGACATGCATCCTAAACAAATTATAAATAATATGATTAATATACTTTTGAAAAAAAAATGTTCAGGTTGAGACACAATTGAAGCAATCAGTCAGATTTTGATGTGAGGAGGCATGAAACATATTTTTGGTCTGAAAGGAAGCTATGATGAGAGAACTTTTGACGATCACATGTCATAAAGCCACGAGGCATTGCAGGTAAAACTTGACTAATAATTATAATTACAGCCCCTGGGGAGGAGAGTAATATTCCAAGGAGATTTAAGTCGCAACATTACAAGAATAAGAACTCTAAAGAATTATGTGCCACAGGCGTTTTATTTGATTGTGAGACTAAAGACATCACAGAGCCATCAGAGAAAGACGAGAACAGTAATCCCAATTTTATTTTTGAAATGCAAAATGTCTTGCTCACACTTCATGGTCACAATTCTTTGAAAAACGACTGTTTAAAAAAAAAAAAAAAAAAAAAAAAAAAGATTAATTCAAATCAAGGCATGACTCGCATGGTTAAATACAGGTCAAAAAGAAGATGTGTTATTCTCAAGAATCTGAGATCAGCCATGCACATTGTTGGAGAAAAGGTGTCCGTTGTCTAAAACATCAACATTAGCATCACATTTATTCCTAAGAATCAAAAAGAGAGTGCTTCTTTATTTTATATTTTTATACCAACAGAATGAAATCCAGTCAAAGGTCATGTTTCTACAGGGTCATTCCTCTCACTGTTTTTGTACCTGCTGCTACCAGTGAGCTGCAGTATGTACGACGACTGTTCCATGTGAAAGAACTGTATATTTAAGGACGACGTCTGGGCTGTTGAGGTACTATCGATTGCTGTTTCACCTCTAATCAAACATGTTTTCTTTCTCCTTCAGATTTTCTTCTTTTGCTTCAATTTTTTGAAGCACATCGTCTCAGAGAAATTCTCAGCTGTTAAGAAACAGAGGTATGTTCCTTGTTGACGTTAGCTTGTTATGATCTTATATTTAAGAATATCGTTATCATAAAGCTGTATGCTTTCATAGTATATAGTCTGTTGCTCAAGTTTTGTAGTAACACTCGTACAGTAAATAACTAACTCTGTGAATATACAGCCTCCGTCGGCAAATCTAGCATTCTTCCTCTTCTTTTGATCTCCGACAGTTATTTCATCATTATTATTTTTCAGGAGGAAGAACTCTCACATCAAAGACGGTGATTTCACTGTGGAAGATCTCTGCCAGTTAAGTAAGTCCTCCTTCCCTCCCCACAGGCCAACTTACAGGAGACCTCAGATGGATGCGCTCCTTCAACGGGCAAATTTATTTCCTATATTTCCTCATTATAGAGGGCTGCAGGGATGAAGTAGTTTTGTAGGCCAACTGGGAAGTTATCATCGCACTGGTTCCCTCAAGAAAAGGCAATGGGGTTTTAATTGGATTTTGGATTATTGCAGAAAATAAATATAATATTCACAAATGAACACCACTTTTATGATTATTGAAGCGTGAATGTAGTTTCCAGTAGTAATAAGCTAACGTTAGGCTAAAAAGCAGGGATCACTAATAGACGGACCAGGCGCCATGGTCTCCAGACCTGGACCTACTGTATAACCGATAGATAATTGAGAATTATTACATTTTGACCGGCGCAGCTTTTCTTGCATTTAAGGCACGCGTTCAGCGGTCCAGGAAACACACCAACCAATTACATGCGTTGTAAATTGTATCACGTGACGCTACTTGGCCAATCAAATATGTGTATTCCTATTATTATTATTATTATTATTATTATTATTATTATTATTATTATTATTATAAGCGACTCAAGTTGTGAGATCGGTTGTTCGATCCCCCTCTGCTAGCCTTAGTCGATGTGTCCTTGAGCAAGGCACTTAACCTCGAAATGCTCCCCGTAGCTGTGTCTACGGTGTGTATGAATGTAAGTCGCTTTGGATAAAACGCATCAGCTAAATGAAATGTAATGTAGAAAGAGAAAAGTAGATGGCTTAACGAGAGCCTTTAACCAATTATAGACATATAATAGACTCTTATAGGTTAATTCTTCCCACTGACGATGGCGATTATTAAAAGGGTAATATGAAGTTTATTTATAATTCATCCAGTTCTGTTTAAAATCTGTAATAATAAATATTGTTTACATATTATTCAATTCAACTTTTTAAAAAAAGTGATATGACAGTCAGTTGTTAACTACATACAGACGGTAATAATACGGCTAGGCTACTTCAATACATATGGGACTAAATCATAGAACAAGTTAGATGTTAATGTGATGCTCTGGACCTTTGCATGAGGATATTCTCTCCTACTGGACCTCGTTGAATTTACTTAACTACCCATACAATACAGGAATTACTTCACGGTCACATGACTTCACGTCGCCACCCCAAAGCTAAAGATGGACTAGTCGGTGTGATGACGTTTAGTCTTCTCATTTAGTCACTGGTTCACGACCGCTTTTTTAAAGACGCATAAAAGCTTCTAGGAGTATTTACTTACATATTTTATACCATAGAACAAAACGTAAACATCTCTTAAGGCTTGTTTTAACCACATAAACTTGGGGATATGGACTTAGTTACCGTGAGGTCACTCACAGAAGAGCCCTCGTCGTCTTGGCAGTGACAACACAAGCTAAGCAAAGAGGTGCTTCGACTCTGGCGACGTAGCAAATGTTGTAAAGAACTCTTTATCAGAGAATAAATACTTTTCTCTTGATTTATTACCTCAGTAAACTGAGGCGACTCAGTGGTAGAGCAGGGTCGTCCTTCAATCAAGATCGACAGTTCGATCCCTGGCTCTGCTAGTCTGTGTTGATGTGTCCCTAAGGCAATACACTTAACCCCATAATTTCCTCCCGCAGACGGTTCCTGCACTGTATGTGAATGTTAGATAGTCCTGGTGGGCAGGTGGAACCTTGCACGGTAACCTCTGTGATCAGTGTATGAATGAGTGTAAATGGGTCAACGATGAAAAGTAGTGTTAAAGCGCTTTGAGTGGTTGGAAGACCAGAAAAGTTTAATATATTTAAACATGAGTTTATGGTCTCAATCGCTAGTTTCAAGTCTTCTTCAATACAGTATGATGTTCATTTCTTAAATGATGGTCCATTTAGAGTCAAATAGACCACAATGCTTTAGGGTGGGGCTAACTTGTGATTGACAGGTCTCTAGCCAAGCTGTAAATGGTGTCTCTACGTCGCTCAGCCGCAGTCCAATAATGGTCACTTACGCTCACTGGTTGCACACAAAAGAAAATGGTGTCAAATGTTCTCCACAAACCAACGGGTGACGTCACCTGTCCTATACCATCTATGGGGATGGAGTTGCTTTTAAAACCAGCTTCAAGTGGCCATTTGAGGAACTGCAGCTTTTGTCACTTCTGTGTTTAGCTACATTTAAAAAAAATAATAATAATTAAAAAAAATCGGTTCCCTTCAAGACGAGGGAACCAGAAAAATAGTGACTGTTGCATACATTGGTTAATAGAAAAGCAGGACATGTGTTAAATGCGTCATTCTTTAAAAAAAATCTGAGTAACTTTTTTTTGTTGGGAAGTACTTGTGGGAGCTCCTGTCACTTGCCTCTGGGCTGATGCAATGAGGAATAACAAAGGTTCTAAGCGCTGAGAGACGAAGCAGTGAGACTCTGGGTGATAACACAGAGCTTTCATCTCTTCAGAAAATGGCAGGGCTCGTAACCTTCAGTAGAGTCTTGCATTTCCATTAGCATGCTGACTTATGTCACAGTTTATCAACTTCACAGCTATAAATGGCTTGTAATTTCTGTTATATTTTACATTTAATTTTATAGACACTTCTGGCAGAATGGAAGAGAAAAGCTGCTGAAATCAGAGTTCAGAATGTGTCTCTAAGAGGCTTCTAACGCTGCACAGGGCTCTTGTGTTTCCGTGACATTGTTACATAACAGGATAAGCATAGGTGCAATTGATAACAAAAAGAATGCCTCTGATACATTTGGTGTTCCAGTAAACTATTCCAGCGCGCAAAGTAAAATGTCCTCCACTGTGGAATGCAGCCATCATTCCTGTTATTAATGAGATATGTCAGCTTCTGTAACTCGATGCAATCTCTCATCCCGCATATCTTTTCATACAAACACAAATTGGCTCCATAACAAAAGGAATTCAATCCTTTGTGTTTTCACAGGGATTATTTTGTGAGCACAGAAAAGACTAAGCGCGGCAGCGTTGGCATGTGTGCCATCCGATGGTAACTTGGCTTTAGGTATAGTCCATATATTTCTAATGTACCACCACACTCTCCTAAAGTCACCTTTCATTGCAATCTCTGCCGTCTGAAAACTATCTCAGCTTCACAGACGGATCTGATTGATCCGTGACGTATAACTCCTAAAGGTCTAATGCTCATGAGAAATGGTGTTTAAAAACTCTAAAACAGCACAACAGGCAGTTTGAGTCCGACATACTGTTGTGAAGTCATGAGCATTGTTCCAGAATGTCGATGGGATTTTTTATGTCTACATGTCTGCAGTAATAATAAGATTTATGGTGAGCTAACGGCTCCCGCTGCGTGTTTGCTTACAGAGTCGAGGGATCGCGGCAGCGTGACCAGTCTGAGCAGTGACTTCTCCCTCATCACTGAGGAAGCGGGCGGCTCCTCCAGCCTCACCAACGACACCGTGGACCTGTTCTCCAGCCAACCCCAGGCCTCCAACTGGTCAGCAACACACACACACACACACACACACACACACACACACACACAATGTCTTTTCAATTGTACGTTTTGGATTTACGCGTCAGTAACAAAGAACAACAAACAAAACAGGGACGTCCACAAGTAACAAACTGTTTATTAACCAGTCTGAAGTAGTCAGGCTCACACAGCCATGATACTTAACAGGGTTGACCAACAAGATTTGGCTTAGAGGAGAACATCGTGGGTGCTACATTGAATTAATTGAAGGGAGCTCCATGTGTAAGGCAAACCTGCATCACAAGCTGCATGCGCTCCTCCTCCTCTGTGGAAGCTGACGTGCTCTCTCTACCCCCGACCCCCCCCAGGAGGAAAGGCCCCACCTCCTCTCCTCAGATGGTAGTCTGGAACAAACCGAACCCTCTGGACGAGCACCTCTCCCATCCACTCAGCGAAGCCAGGTCTTCAAGCTCCTCCTCCTCCAACCAGTCGGAACACATGGCCACACGCACCGGCAGCAGCCCATTGGCCGTCCCCGGAAGAAGGTGAGGGAATTCATGTAACTCCCGTCAGCCCAGGCCCGTAGAGATCACCCCCGCAGCCCCCGCACCGCGGGGGGCCTTGCGTGCCAATTTATTTTTTTTTTAATCCAACACTAGCCAGCGGACTCGGCTGTATTGCAGCTAAGTGTCGGCTGACTCGGCTGTGTTCCGGCTCGATGCGGCCAAAAGTGAGCCACCTTTGGCACATTTCACTGTTGCCATGTCTGGCCCAGGTGTAGCTGTTACGGACATGGGCAGATTCTGTCTGAGACATGGCAACCGGTTTATCGGCTCTGGCCGATGATGGCTGCCGAATAATGTAATAAATAAATAATATTACATTACGTAATAACATTAAGATATTAAGTTGTCTCTCTCATAAAGCTACACAATAAAAAAAAAAAGTATTTTAAACTGGCTTTATAAGTTTTAAATAATAGTTGTAAAGGCAATCGTAACAGGCAACCACTAGGGCCTCCTGCTACGCGGACTGGTGTTATTGTTGAGCCGCGGCGTATTCTGGGAGAACTACGAGGAAATTTCTCTTGAGGAAAAATGAAACGCACATTTAAAAGTGGTGCCCAAAAGCGGCATTCAAAACAGAACATTTCTGAATTGAATGCCAAACTTCCCAAAATTACAAGTCTTTTTCGACCAGCTGGTGAAGTGTGCACTCATCTGCCACAAGAGACGGGTATTGTACTGTTTGCTATAGCTAACATTACCACGTAGCTAAAGTTATACTTTGACAGCTGTACTGCTCTGTCTATGTGTTGTGCTTGAAAATACATTAACCTTATTAAACCTATGCTCTCACTATACCCCCTGCGCCCATTATCGGACCCCCTCCTTAATTATCTCCACAACCACATCGTTGTTTAACTTCATTTCACGTTGTACAACACTGCAACCCTTTTGAGAAGACAACGACTCTGTACAAAATAATAAAAGTAACCGTTAAGTAAGAAAGGTCATTTTCCAAGCTAAAACTGATCAAAACATATCTCAGAAGCTCCATGTCACAAGAGAGGCTGTCAGGTCTGGCCATCCTTAGCATAGAGAATAAACGTGCGCGCAGTTTAGATGTAAAGAGCGTGGTTAAAGACTTTGCACACAGATTTGCTAAAAGACGCGCACATGTGTATTCAAATGCAAACCTGTAGAAAGTAGCCTACCGGTGTATCGACTATATGTAGGCATATTTGTTATGTTTTTGTAACGTATGTTCTGTTTGAGCTGTTTGATAGGCCCTAGCATATGTTTTTGTTTCTGTTGGAATACATTTGTTCTCTGTTTGAGCTGTTTTTTCTGATTGAATAAATTTCCCTCAAAAGAAAAGCTTGGGTCCTGTTCGTTTACGTGTATCTTTGGATAATGACCGCCGGACAATACATTATCCCTTACATATGTGGGGGGGGGGGGCTCTCAGGGTTATTCTGCAGGGGGGCCTCATGTGTTTCCGTTACGGCACTGCGTCAGCCAGTACGCGCCACCTTGTTTTTACACGCGCATGTCACGTCGGTGATGTGAATCTTGGATGATCGCCACAGGACTTCAGCTCTGGAGCCACCAGCAGAGCCTGTGGCCTCAAACTGCAGCTCATGCATGGGCAGTAAGAGAGTCTCCTCTTGATGAGTAAATCCGGCACATAAACAAGTGTTTGTCCACATTCCCATTTGATGTATATACTTGTTATCCCAGCAATTACTGAATTAAGATGAACGCATACTCTTATATGTGTAGTGGTTGCACTTCAGTTCAAACATATCCACACACTGTGATTTATAGTGAACACACCAGTGTGGATATGTTTGGACTGAAGTCGACCTGATCACCGATCATCGTCTATTTGAAGTCGTCCTAGCAGCTCGACACAGGCTGCTGTGTCGCTCTCAGTGCGCATTAATGAGCCGGTGAGGAAGCAGTGTCCTCTGGCCTTTGTAGAGACCAGCCCTAACCCTAACCCAATAAGGAACCTCTAAGACTCGGCCCGTCATCCATTAAGCTAGTCCGTTGTGCTTTGTCTTCTGACTTCTGACGTAACCCCCCCCCACTCCCGTCTCTCTCAGGTTGGCAGCAGACTACACCCGTTCCGGCTCCTCCCTCTCTACAGAATTTGGGAGCTGGCAGATAGTTTCGGGTTGTGGCAGCATCCACGACCATGGCCACTTCCCTCCACCTCTGACCTCGGCCTCCTCCACCTCTTCTGCTGTGGCTGCTGCCTACGACTCCCCCCTGCCCTTCAGTTTTCAGGACGAAGGACCCAGCGGACGAATGTGAGTACCACCGTGCCACCCCTCCTGTTGGGATGAGGTATGGGTTTGACTGATCTACCACCTCCACTCAATATTTTTCCTTGAGGAAACCCTGCGATTCTTTCTCTGTTGAAGCTCGCCCTGATTGGTGTAAGGGTCAATGTCACAATCAAATCGGCAAATTCTGTCACTGGATGATTAGTATCAGCCAGCGTATTAGCACGCTGATGTTAGCATTTAGCGGAAAGCTAATGCATACACTAATGGGAGGAGGTAAGGTTCCACCTGCACATCAGCAGTAACTAACATTCACACATATTAATACAGCGCAGGCACAGCTACAGGAGCATTTCTGGGGTTAAGTGTCTTGCCCAAGGACACATCAACATACAGCCTCACAGAATTGAGAATAGTCATCCTGGATGTCCACTAGATCCAGCTCTGTTCCAGTCCCAATATCAAAGTGCTTCGGTAGTGGAGGATTTAAGTCTGTTTTTTAGCAGCTACTTTTCCAATATAGTTTACAGTTCAGGACAGGAGCCGAACGAATTATGTCTTCAAATTGTACGTGAATGCAATATCTCAGGAACACCTCGAGAGAATGTCTTTAAACTTGGCGACAAATGTCCTCCTGGACTCAAGGATTAATTGATTAGAGTGACCTCACAACACCTGTTTTTGTCCATAACTCAAGAATTGATATGCTAATTATGACCATTCCACAAAAATGTCCAATAGGATAAAATTAAGCGATGATATTGTGGTTAGACAAATTGTTAGACCAATTAGATGGTAATTCTAGGTTCAACGTTTCATCATGTTTATTGAAGTATACCACGATTGCATACTGATCAACAGTCTTTGTTACTTCCAATCAGAAACATTCCCTTGCATGTGTAGTTATTTGAACAGAGATGGTTTCCTGTCGAGGTCCCCCCACTAAACCGAGCCATTGTCCACCAGGTTCTCCCTCTGAATCAACCTCCACACTCTCTGCTCTCATCAGGGGAAACGCTTTAATTTTTGCTTGATCTGACTGACAAAATGAGTGTGTCCCACCAGCGCCACTTGCAGTGGGGGAAAGCTAATAACCTCTCACTGTCTTTATTCAGAGGGAACTGGGAAGAAATGAGAGAGGATGGTGATGTCGATCTTTGCTTAATCCAGAAGTACCTTGCTTCTGTCTTTTTTTATTTTTATTTTTTTTCTGATTTCTTGGCAGGCTTCCTTTACAGACCTTTTCTTCCTGTCTCATCTCTCTCTCTCCCCTCTCCAGGTGTCCCTTCCCTTCTGAGCGTCAGGCCCGCCTGGAGGCGGTGCGGGAAGTCTTCCTGGCAGCCTACAGCTCCACCGTCGGCCTCAAGTCCTCGGCGCCCAGCCCCTCTGGCGCCATCACCGGCCTGCTGGAGCAGTTCGCCCGCGGGGTAGGCCTTCGCGGCACCAACGCCATCGTTTGAACCCTCCCAATGTGACTCCTTCCGCTTCCATCCATCCACAGTCAACACAACATGCCTGGACTCAGTACAATAAAGTGCCAAACATCTCTGTTCAGTTCAGGGGTGAAGCATTTATTTCTGTTCTTTTTTTTCTTGAATTTCCCTTTCCACTTTTACGCGCTTGGATTTATATTTTGATTTTGCCTGTGCTGTGCCAACTTCTCTCTGGACTTTTAATCTTTCACATTCAGGGAGAGAAATTTTTTTTCAGCCACAGTATCAAAAAGGGATTTTAAGAATGCGTTCTAGCTGCTGAAATGTAAAAGGCTGAGAACATGGTGTCTCTGCCTGTTCCCTCTGCTCTTACTGAATCTGTTCCTAAGAGTCCCTGCAGAGACCGTCCCATGTACAGGCGATGTGTTTCTCCTCATGTTTTCTGCTGCTAAATTCATTACTGATCCAAGCAGAGGAATTATTGTTTTGTGTATTGTAGGTGGATTTTGAAGATTAGATAAATACAGCACTTACTGTGTTCTGACAGAAATGGCCCCATTCGGTTTCTAATTTGTAGATACAAATTTTGATTATGGAATGTGTTTTAGAGCTCACAGCTTTGGCGTCTAGACTCAAAGGACAATGATTGGTTTTTAAAAGTCTGTCTTAATGCAATAGGCAAATGCCGTGTGTAGGCTAAAAGAGTCATTCCCTGCAGTAATGGTTCCTTCCGTCTGTACTGGCAGTGAAGGGATCCCTTAATGAGTTAGGGGACTCAACGTAGTCTTTTTCTTTCTGTCCTTTTTATAATATGAGGCTTCAGCAGTTTGAGTTAATGCCAGTGTGTTGTCCCAGTCTTGCGTCACATTTTTATTAGGAACGGCAAGATCCCCTTGGGGTTAAGGGCTTCACCATTGGTGAAACAAAATGGTCCATGCCACATTCGGATAGAGGCTGAGGCTGTTTGTTGTTGCAGGCGTTCATGGTGCGTTTGCAACCCCGGTAAGTCACCATGTGTGTGTGGCCTCATTGACTGTTTCAGGGAAGTTTAGAAATTGCCGGACGCAGGATTCCTGTTTATGAATGGTTTTGAAGGCTTCGGGGAAGCCAGTATGGACAGAATGGATGATTTACTTATGGCATGTGAGGAAGAAAAGATCTGATCCCATCCTTGTAACTAGATCACTTCCATCTACAGTGACTGTTCCTGAACGGCACAAGCCCAGAAATGAAGGGACTAACGTACCCAAGCAATCGCCTTCCCCCCTCACCGGTCTAATATCTCCATATCCTCCATATATTCAGCCGTTTTTTCTTCTCCTTCTTCTTCAGTAGCACTGACATGGTAGCACAAGAGGCACTGAGCATCGTGGTAGCGAACCCGTGCGCCGTCGGACTCCATTGAAGCGAAGTCCACGTGATTCCTGCGATTTCTGCCCAGCTGTTATTACACAAGTTTGTTCAAAAACATGTGACATTTCTACCTGAGCTGCTTTTGCGTAGGTTAACACTTTTAAAGTAATTTTCTGATTTAAGAATCCTGTTTATTTGGAACTAGCTTGTTGGTGTCGCCAATACGGTTTAGACGGCTGCTGTACCTCAGGACCTTTTGTTGTGCCTTTTTTTTTTTTTTTTTAATCTTCAGTAACACTGGGTCGGATCTCTACTTCTGGACCAGTGTCGGGTGTATTTCTTTTTCTTAAATGGTTCTAAGAGCTTGGGGTGTTTGCGGCTAATCATTTATGAAAGTTTTGACCGTAGAGCATTAGCTTTGCAATAAAGCTTTCGGGGTTTGCCCTGTAAGACTTTTTTTGTTTATTTGCTATAAACTAGTGGATGGAAACGCGCCTAATTCACTTTTCTTTTCTTTTTTTACGACATTTGAAAGGTTTGCTTAAAATTAGCTGAACTATTAAACGGAAACACGGCTGGTGTTAAATGCGATGCTAGAGCCGGAACCTATTCACCTTAGATTTGCAGAGAGATGGGAGGAAACTGCTTGCTTAAACTAATTAGGCGTGTTAATCAGTCGGTTGTTGTTAGGTGCATCTGTTTCGAGTCTTTATGCTAAGCTAGGCTAGCCACGTCCTGACTCCAGCTCTGTACTTAAAGCTCAGACATGAAAGTGGAATTGTTTTTCACAACTCTCTCAGACAGAATTAGAACACACACATTTCCCAAAATGTTCAAGGGCTCTTTAAACTTGCAGAATTTGCTGTTCACCTACATTTTGAACCAAGTTCTGCTTTCTGTGTCCCACAAAACCACATTTGCTTGAGTTGTTTTTAAGCCACGGGAGTTTGATCCCTTTATTCTTAACGCATTAAGAAACGTGGCTGCATGTATCAGTTCTCTGCATGGACTGTCGAAGTGGTTTCATTTTGTAGTCCTCCAAGAACTGACTGTAGAACAATCTGCTCGACTTTCAGGTGTGGCATCATC
This sequence comes from Cyclopterus lumpus, assembly GCF_009769545.1. NCBI lineage: Eukaryota > Metazoa > Chordata > Actinopteri > Perciformes > Cyclopteridae > Cyclopterus > Cyclopterus lumpus. The sequence continues at coordinate 8,705,300 of NC_046970.1, read as the reverse complement.
TCCCTGTCGGGTTTTAAGCTTTCTTTTGAGCATATCTTTCCTGAAAAGTAGTTCTAATTCAGTCCAGGTTACATATCGTTTTAATATTTCGGCCTGCAGCTGTTAAGCAGCCAGTCACAGGACACTTACAATAACTTTGTCATTTTCACAGTGCTAAAAATAGGCATTATAAGAAGCATTTCTCCTCTGGAGTTAAATACTTGTCACTTTCTCACTCACCGGTTTTGCATGACATCCCCAAGATCTCGAATGATTTTTTAAATTTCATAATCTCTTTTTAAAATGCTGCATTGCACTCGTTCTGATCTTTTCTGTGTGAAGAGGTTTCTTCTTTGTACAGTTGAGGCATTTTTAAGTAATTGTACCTTTTTTGTTATTAATTGCTCTTAGTTGTTGGCAAGCAACACGCTACAAATGAAAAGTGAACTGAGCAGCAGGTGGCAATTGTGAATAAACAACAACAAAACAAACAATTGTTGTGACTTGTGGCTTATTTCTTCCTGGCTCGATGAATTTGCTTTAGCAGGTCATCTCCGTATCTTCTGATTTATTCGTTATCCATGGAGAGATGTATTAACTATGTACACCACATGATGTACTACCCTAAGCTGACACTATGGGTCTTTACTTTACACAGATAAGTCTGGTTAGGTAAGTATGGTTTGGCAAATGAGAATTAAATTATAATGTAAAATGCAACATGATTGCCCAAAGCAGTTATAACTACCGGTAGATGTTCAAATTCAAAGAACATTCAACCCCATTGAAATTAATTGTTGCAACTTAACGACAGGAAATCTGCTTTCTTTTGGTAAAATTCTGTCTTCGCCCCTTAAAAGTTTAAAGGTCAAAGGTCTTCCCACCCAAGGCCAGATGCTTGCTGGAACCTGGCCTGAACCCAGTCAGCTCGTGTTTATTTAAACAGCTGCGTCTTCCTACTGCCTCAGAGGTGTGAATGCTAAAATGTTTCAGCGGCTCATGAATTATTGATTCATAAAATATTCATCCTACTAATCGACTGTTGACAGGCTTAAATTATTCTTGCCGCTTATGGAATGTGGATAAACTTCAGATGTAATGGCCTCGGAAATGTAGGAGGGGTGATTAATGCCAAGGCGTCCCAGAGGCAAGATAGGCCTCCACTTGGTCCGCACAGGGTTTTTCTCGTCTTCGTGCTTTTCCTCTGGCTGCCTCTCATTCATGGTGTTTCCCTCTTTTTTTCTTTACCTCTCCACTTTCCTCTTCTCTTTGCATAGTTTCTACTTTTCTGCATCTTCATATTCCTCGAACCAGGTTCTTCACGAACGGATAATGGGACCCAGATCTTGTGTTGAGGTCAGAAACAGTGTTGTGTATGTTGTGATGGAAGCGGCCCATGAGAGGAAACGGCTCGTATAGACATCTGACTGAGGAAAATGGTTTGGAATCCAAAAGTTCATCCTTGTGAAGGTTTGTTTTCGTAGCAGATCTGGGTCCTGTTCTTTAGATGTTCCTTAACCAGCTCAGGATTCCACACTCTTACGCGCTCATCTGTGTAATTTGGTACATTGAAAGCAGTTTAAGGATTGATTTGTTCATCCCAGAGAATGAATCTTAAATAGCAGTGCAAAGCAAAATGAGCAGAGAATTGAAATAATAGACTTTATATAAAAGGTGTCTCCACTTCTTTTGACTGTACAAAAGTGAAACCAAAAAGACCTGAACATACATTAGTGTGATTTAAAAGCCACCTAAAATGATGAAACCCAAACGCGTATTTGTTTACTTTTTTACCTTGATCCTAGTTTATCCTAATCTGAACTGATTGGGTGTCAGGATATGAGCAGGGTGCAATATGTTTTCCCTATGAAGCCCTTTGATGCTAATGTTTGGCTATATAGATTTAATAAAACGGACATGACTAAAATCACACAATGATAAAATGAAAGTATTTGAAAACCAATGGTTCATTCTTTAAAATGTTCTAACAATATTGTGGCATGTAAAATACCAACGCTATTTTCTATAACTTAACTGCTCTCTCAATTTTATTTAGAGAAAAATAGCAGATTTAAACAATTTGTACACATTTAATTTAAACGTGGTTACGAAATTAACATCATGGTGTATTGAAGAGGACTTGAAACTAGAGGTTGAGACCATAGATACTTCACTCAACAGAACCAGAGGTTGTTGTCTGGGTATACACAATCTCATTTAAAATGTATTTGTGATATATTAAAAGCAATTTTGTTGTATGGGTTCGGCATTTTCAGGAGACGATTTGGAAATGCAGTGAACAAATTAACATCCGAAAGCGTTGCGAGGTCCCTTTTTCAAAAAAGCCTCTCCACCGGCACTTGCCTCTGGTCCACGGCACTAATCACCCCCCATACCGGACCCAAAGTTAAACTTGTGGAGATCTCTGCCTCCACCTGGCGATGGATGGAGAGAAACGAGGGGCTTCTGGCTCCTCCGGCCCCCCCCCCCCTACTCACTCACTCTTCCCTCTCTCTCTCGCCATGAATGAAAGCCTCATCCTCAGGTATGCCTTCTAACCCTCAACTGCGCTCCAGCGACTGTCAGCGGAGGCAACAACTACTCCAGACCCCGGAGCCGGTCGATGCGCTCTCCGTCTCTCGTGCGTCCTTCTCTCGGCTGGATGGAACAAACACGTTACGGCCACAGGGGCAAACTCGCGCTGTGAGAACTTCCACGGTTCAGAAGAAGTGATTTTCAAAAAAGAAAAAAGAAAAGCCTCAGCCATGGCGACAATAGGGGATTTCGACCCACTCAACTCCGCCGTACCTGCGACAAAGATTGAAATCACCGTTTCGTGCAGGTAAGCAGCGCAAACACGTCTCTCTCTCCCCCCACCCCCACCCCCACCCCCAACACTCACCTGTCAAGCATTCATTTTTTTACGTTCACATATTCACACATTTACAGTTCGGTCGTCGTGATTATTATTTTTTTTAAGGCGCTATGATAGTCTTGTGCGCACATTTTCCTGAATCTCAGACTTTTCCTTGCACTTTTCATCCGCATTGTGTGTCTTTAACGTTCATGGAGCAACTCTTTCGTGTTTCTTTCTTTTTTCTTCTTTTTTGCATGCGCTGTGGGTGTAGAGAAGTGCGTGGGGGGGTTGTTGCAGTAACCAACAGTGCCAGGATTTATTCTGAGTGCGGTGGAGAGCTCCGGAGAGCGCAACTCTGAGATCACATGAGTGCGTGGATATTAGATGTTCCAACTGACAATGAAGAAAAGACACAGAGAGGGAGGGAGAGCTCCGAGTGTGCTTTGAACAAGGTTATTATAATAAGGCCTAAAGAGGGAGAGGAGTCATGTTTTATACTATAACTCGTCAAGCAGATTCTAGCACATAGGAACTGTACAGCTTTCCGGGATCATAGCAGAAGTACCAACAATAGTTTTATTTTAAATGGTCATGTTTTATAAATATCTTTTTTTTTCTTCTTTCATATGGTGAACGTTTGTGATTGTGTCAAAGAATACCAATGAGAGATGCAACAGAGGAAATATAAGCAGTAAAAGAGGAACATGAATATGCTTGCTGGGATGGAGTCCTCCATCCTGGTGTGAGGTGGTGGCCGATCACCTCATAACAACTCCAGACTGATGTTTTACACACAGACCTGTTATAACTCCTTATTAAAGACTTCTCAAATGTAATATATTTTAAGAGTGCCCTCCCCCCATGAAGGATTCTAGTTTGTACTGAATGCTACTAAAACTAAAAGCTCTTTCATATTCCAAAGAGCAGAATGAGCATGATGGGGACACCAAAAGTGTTCCACCAAAAGCATGATAAGGAATTAAATGTATATGAAGGAAAACTTACAATATATACTGCATAATTGGCATGTAAATAATTTAAGTCTCACCAAAGAGAGGGCTCTTTCTTTCATAACAAATCAAATCTCAACAAACTCACCTGAAACTGACTGTCCCTTCCCGGCCCGTTCTCTGTTTTGTCTCTAATATGAAACAAAAAACTCAGTTGATCAAAATCAAACAAAGTATTAAAGCTATTGTTTCCCTTTCTTACTGGGATACAGACTATACACAAGTATTTTTGGTGGGAAAGAGGATTGGCTTTGTTTTTTATCTGTTGAATTTCAGCTGTATTAAATTCCTTGTATGAGGTGTTTTAGAGCATGTTTTTAAGCTTTTCACTGCTTCAGACCCATGGAGAGAGTTCAAATGAGTCATCTATAACTCAAGTAAAAAGGAAACTCCAAAACTACTTTGTATGGTCTAGCAGCAAAGTGAAGCTAGTCGCAATACATGTTACAGATAATTTGTAATGATTATGCAGCTCTGGTAGTGGCAACGACCTGTCAATCACAGAAAGACCACTCTAAAACATACCCTGCTTTATGGTCTATTTGACTCTAAATGGACCATCATTTACTAAATGAACATCACGCTGTATTGAAGAAGACTTGACACTATAGATCGAGACCATTACACGTTTAAAATGTTTACTAAGATGATAAATCAAGAGAGAAGTAGAGTCATTTTCTCACAGACTTCGATACAATCAGAGTCGCCCCCTGATGGTCAGGAGAGATAATGCAGGTTTTAAGATACTTCCGCATCAGCTTCACTCCACAGAACCGGAGGTTACTATCTGGGTAGAAGCATTGTGTTTTTTTCCCCATAGAACACCGTGACCTCATTCCTACACAATCTCATTTAAGACGTGTGATATATTAAAAGCAAATGTATTCCACAACAAAATACAATTCCCTCGAAAAGTAATTCACAGGGCAATTTTGTTGTATGGGTTCGGCATTTTCAGGAGACGGGATTGGAAATGCAGTAAACAAATTAACATACAAAAGCATTGTGAGGTGCCTCTCCACCTGCACTAGCCTCTTGTCATTTTCTCATAGACTATACAATTTGAAGTGTCGCCCCTGCTGGTCGGTAGAGAGAATGCAAGTTTTAGGGCACTTCCGCATTGATTTCACTCAGCAGGGTTGCCGTCTGGTCTGGAAGTGTTTGATGAGCAGAATAGGAAGACGGTAATGCTGGTCAGATGTCATGCTTCAGTCTGAAGGCAACACAACCTCCTGCAGCATCAGGACAGTCTCAGGAAAACGCATCAGGATGATTCTCTGAAGGGGGACATGATCTGGACAGTTTACATTCAAGTATTTATATTTCATTGACTTTGAATAAAGTGCTTCATTGGCGGTCATTATTAAATCGAGTAATAAAGACTTCTGCTGTGTTTGAGAAATATATCATATTCTTTCACAAAAGAACTGCGATGAGGTGGTGGCAGTTTCTTTACCAAAAATTATATTTAGTGAATTATTTAAGTCATCACCAGAGGGCGAGGTCAACCATAACAACAAATAGAGGATGTAAATAAATAAAAACCTTATGGTCCTACAGGCAGAAAAACTCAGTATCCCCTTGACACCTCGCCAAGATCCTATAATTTAGCTTTTCTTAAGGAGCATAAAAAGCAAAATGCCATAATCAAAGTGAGAGCTTGGAGACCACATTGCTGACGGTTTCCCCTAAAACGAAAATGAAGGCAAAATCTATAAAAGGTTACGCAAGATCTGAAAGGTCTCAGAGAGACTGCAGTGTCGCTCAGCTCTACGGCAGGTTTGAACATCTTTCAATTAATTTCTTACCGTTGTAAGATAATGTTCAAAGCTCCGGGTCCCGTGGCCGCAGGAAATTCACGATTCAATGAGTTAAAGTTTAACAATATTTAATGGCAAAGATAATACTCATGTAGCGTTCATGATCGTGGAGCTGGTAAGGGAGAGCTCTCCACAGACGGACACCTCGCTGCTCCCATGGCCTCTCTTTCAGCCAGGCGCAGCGTAGAGCCCGGGGCTGTCTCAAGATCAAAAGAACTCTGACTCCAGTACAAATGCTCGGCTGTTAGTCTGGTCATGCAAATGAATTCACACCTAAAGGTTAGTTATATTGGCTAGTTTAAAGAATGCCGCCATTCTGTTTGCTAAACTAATCGATGAATTGGGGGGGTGGGGGGTGGGGGTGGGGGAAGCTCACACTTCCGGTCAAGGACAGGAAGTTCCCCTTCAGAATAAAACCTATTATCCTGCCTTCAGAATAAAAGCAACATCTCAGGTTTCAATCGGCATCCATTTTAACTATTGTCTAAACAATAAAACATTCATTCATTCTCATGCATCATACAGTTAATCATTACATTTGTCATCAACAAACAGAATAATAAAACAGTGATCCTCTCTTATGCTTTATAATACATTCCTCAGAATAATTATAATAACTTTCTTTATGTATTAATTTAAAACATAACCTCTTATTTACATGTGCAAGTGTATATAAAATCCACTACAACTCAACACCTTTTACAGCAGGCATCAATAAACCCACTGCACACTACCTGCCTGGCATCAAACAGTAGGCAGACTAAATCGAGAGAGAGAGAGAGAGAGAGAGAGACGCATGCACACAAGCCGTTTTTTTAGGAATGCCTCTACCTTTTTTCAGGAAACATTTAACTGTTATAAGGTCATAATATGTCAATGACATGGCCAATGCGTCCCCTCAGTCCTCTGCCGCGTCTATGAGCTAATAGAGTCTGAAGCTGCTGATTGTGACAAGCTGTTCCTGGTCCTCAGTGGTCCAGAGAAGTTAAAGAGAGAGAATGTTTCAGCTCCCTGACATTGACACCATGGGGTTGACTCAGTGGGCCAAAGAAGAAGGACCCTCACTGCCGAGATATGAGATATGAGAGACAGAGAGAGAGAGAGAGCAAAAAACTAATATTTTTTTTAAATGGTGGTTTTGGTCTTGTAAGATTCGTGTTCAAAGCTCCGGGTCCCGTGGCCGCAGGAAATTCAGGATTCGAGTTAAAGTTTAACAATATTTAATGGCAAAGATAATACTCATGTAGCGTTCACGATCGTGGGGCCAGAAAGGAGGATCTCTCCACAGACGGACTGCAGCTCCCAAGGAGCCACATACCGGGGCTGTCTCGAGTCTCCAGACCAGTAGAACCATGTCTCCCCAGAACAAATGCTCGGCTATTAGTATGGTCATGCAAATGAATTCACACCTAAAGGTTAGTTCCATTGGTCAGTTCAAAGGATGCCGCAGTTCTGTTCGCTAAGCCAATTGATAAATTAGCGGGGTCAACGCTCACTCTTCCGGTCAAGGACAGGAAGTTCCCCATCAGAATAAAACCCTATTATCCTGCCTTCAGAATAAAAGCAACACATTAGGTTTCAATCGGCATCCATTTTAACTATTGTCTAAACAATAAAACATTCATTCATTCCCATGCATCATACAGTTAATAATTACATTTGTCATTAAAACAGAATAATAAAACAGTGATCCTCTCTTGTGTTTCATAATACATTCCTCCAGAATATTCCTCATAATATCCCAAATTAATTATCATATCTTTCTTTATGTATTAATTTAAAACATAAACTTCTCTTATCTACATGTGCAAATATATATAAAATCCACTACAATCTAACAGTCTCCATAGGTAAGTTCTCTTTCCAGGGAAGATTCTTTGTAGAAATCTGACCTCTTTAAATTACATTAAGGCTAACAGTTATGCATATTTTTAGTGTGGCCATTTTGTGGTGTTGCTGCCTTTTGGAGAATCTTTCATGCAAATATTGGACAGACATATGGCTTGTTGTGCAGTTCATTGTACCAACAGACCATCCAAAAAGTCTGTGCCATACCTAGCTTAATAGCTTAGCTTATTGTGCCAGCTGTTCATTTTGTCCTGGAGGTACATTACAAAGGTTCCTTTTTTTTGCTCGCCAAAATTAGCATCCCAATTAATATCAGAGCTAACGTGAATTGCAGATGCACCTTGCTTACCAAGCTAGAGCTAGTTGGTAACTTCTCAGCTGCAACCTCTCAACCAAATTAGTCACTCCAAAACATACAAGATGAGGATGGCAAAAAGGCCACAGGTGACGTCCAAGTGACTCTGTCCGCTTCTGATAAACAGTCTTTGGTGGATACACAATTTGAATCCCACATGAGGAAGGCGGTCATACTGATGTGGTGAATGTCTTGAGCAATATAACTTTGGAAAAGGTATATTTTGTAACCCCGTTAGTTCTGTGTCTGTCTCCCCAGTGTCTGTTAATTACTCATTCCCTTCACCTGCCCTCAGCCACTCCTCTGCCTCCTTAATTACTCATGCCCTACACCTGTGGTTTCCCCCATATATATATATATATATACTCCCATTCTTTCCCTTGTCCCCTGCCAGATTGTTGTGTTTAGTCATGTGTTTAGTCCCTGTTGTTCTTGTAGTTCCCTTTTTTCTTAATAAAAATAGTTTTTTGTTTCACGTTACCTGGACTCCTGCCTAATTCCTCTGCACCTGAGCTTTTGCCTCACCACACCTCGTGACCCGGTGAGATATTTATATAAAACTGTTTAATGTAGCAGCAATGTATCAAGGCCAAACACCAGAGAAAACTGTGTTGTACAATACAGACGTAGCAAGTTTGGGGATACTGTTTTCTCAGTCAGAACCACCCACTAATGGAACAGTGTTCCTATTGAGTTAGGAGAGAGCACTACTTACCTCACCTTTTAAACTAAAAACTAAAGAGACGGCTTCAAGTAAACCAAACCTGTAATCAACAACACAAAGTAACTGCTCCTTATGTCTCAGCTGACCAATGAGTAAGTATAAGTAAACATGGGGTACTCTAATGGCTTTGACGATGAATCAAGATGACATGCATCACCAGCTAAGCCTGTTAAAAATGAAACAAACATCTCTGGAATTGAATTGTATTGTAAACATTTTATTCTGTCTTATCTGAACAACCGCTGCCTCTAGTCTCCATCCTCTCAACTCTGCTTCTCTCAGCATCCTCAGTCTGGGCTGCTGTAGCTGATATCTTCTGGCAGACCCTTGACATTTGGATGCAAAGGGTTTTATGTAGCCACACTGTCTTATTGCATGAACACTAGTGTATTGTCAGGAAAGGTTATCTGAAAGTGAATATATGACTATTTCTGAAAAGGTGCTCTGTGACTCTGCTGCTTAGACTCACTTTTTCGATTTCCAAGTCAGTCAGCTTGTTTTGTAGTGTGAGGAGGATTTGCCTGAAGGAAATGAATCAGTTCGTCTCCACGCACTCAATGCGCTAGTCGATCTATTCTCTTCCGTCTCAGTTTTTTCCATTAAGGGTTTCATCCTCAAACAGCCCAGACGTCCTGTTGTCGCCCAAAGACGCTCCAGGTGGTAATGAGGTGGATTGCTTTCCCCATTTGGGTTCAGATACTTGACAAGAAGGTTACTGTTCAAATGGATAAGAGACAAGTGGAGAAGGGAAATGAGAATAAGAGGCGAGCCGGAAAGATTCATGTCCCTGCACAAGATCAGTATATTAAGAGATACTAATATAAGACAGGCAGCTGATGCAGGTCTTGCTGTTTAATGTAGATTTATATATATATTTTTAAGTTAAAGAGTTTTACTTACTTAGGGTGAAGAATAAAATGTCTCGGTTTCTTACTCATGGCAGCGATTTTGTGGCATAAGGCTTTGATTCCTTTCTGACTATCCTTTTTAATATGTAACTGAGTTTTTTCCACTAAAAATTGGCCCACAAAAAAAAGAAGAAAATAATTAGAATGACGTACTGTTACTGCAAACACCTCCGAAGCTCCATGTTTTATGTGATTATAGCATATTCCACATTATTCTGATGGTATGATTTTTTTAAATATAAAACAATCCAGGTAAAAACTAGTGGACTCAAAGCTTGAGATTTTATATTTTTGCGTGTACACGTGAGATGAGTGTGCGTTTGGGTCCAAGTCAGGTTAGTTGTGCTGAGTACAGGGAAATAGTGTAAAGAACAGGTATATATATATATATATATATATATATATATATATATATATATATATATATATATATATATATATATATATATATATGCTGAACAAAAACTACTTATATGGAATGTAAATGTAAAATATATAATGTCTTCTAGTGGAGGGTAACCAGACTCATAGGGGTGTCAGTGGTGTGTCAGCAACATGCGGTTTGTGTTGATTTACAGTTGCAAAAAGCCTTTATTGGATTTGGCTACAGGCAGTATTAAAGACGGCTCTTATGCAGATCAGCCTCCATCGGAGCGCTTTGATGAAACGGATGATGTGACGATGCAGTTTTCTCTACTTTCAACCGGCTTGTTGCTGTGTCCAAAGCTGGCAGACCGCATCATGCTAAACTGTAAAACAGATTAGTATTGACCCAACTCCCAAAATCTGATTCGATCATCCTTCAATGACAATATGGGAGCTCCACCTTACAGAGCATGTTTGAAAGAAAAAAAGAAAGAAAGAAGATTCCGGTTTGGCTGCAGTGTAAGTATATGGTATCTGTGTGTGTAAACAGCTGCGTCAGACGATGTGTTGATGTCGATGTGGGTTAGACAGGCAGTTGGATAGTGTCGAGGGAAGCACTGCTTTTTTGCTTCTGTCTTACAGCCAGCCAGCCTGCTCCCCAAGCGCTGCTCCTGTAGATCCTATTAGAGAAGTTGAGGCACCCTGCAGTCTGCAATGCTTACCGTTGGCACTTGAAATGAGACAGTGGGAAATAAACGACCTGCACCAATTAACCCCAATCCCCACTCACCGAGCAACCAAGTATGAACATAGCTCCTTAATATCTGGAATTGACTAAAATGTTTAAAACAACTTAAGTCTGGCTGTGATGAGCATTCAATGTAGCAGTAGGTAAACAGGCTAATATCATAGACTGAATATACTAATTAGATGTAGTTATCGTGACATCACACTGGTTTGTGGACTACCACTATGAACCCTCGAGATCGATGATTTTGCCGTCACCAATTTGGAATATGGCCGTCACCATCTTGGCCTTTTTGCATCAGATGAATGGAAGTTAGCATATTTGGAATACGGTGGAGGGACTTAGAGATGCCGTTTACTTCTCTGTTAGCGACAGAAACCTGTCAATCACAATAGCCACGCCCTAAAGCATACTTTGCTTTATGGGCTATTTGACTCTAAATTAACCATAATTTACCAAATGAACATCATTCTATATTAAAGAAGACTTTAAACTAGAGATTGATAAACTCATGTTTTCAATGTTTACTAAGGGAATAATTCAAGAGAGAAGTAGTCATTTTCTCATAGACTTTTATACAATCAAAGGAGTCGCCCCCTGCTGGACACTAGAGAAGATGCAGGTTTTAAGGCTTCACTCTACTTAATTTCTTTGAGATCGATTGAGATCCTGGAACAAATTGAGTTCCCATTTAACCAAAGGTTTGACTTTTGACCCTGACATTTATGAACATTTAATTACACCTATGCTTTTGTGAAAGAGGTCTACAGCTAGGGATACTTGGTTAGCCTTGAGGAGGGGCTGCACTAGAGGGCATACATGAAGGTGTGTTCAGTTAGCAAAGTGATCTGTAGTGGTGCAGTGGCTACATACAAAGTTAATGGAAACATGTAAGTGGAGTCTAAAAAGACACGGTTTGCTGTAGGTGGTGCAAATCAGTTAGAGCCTGAGCTGAAGATATTTCAATTTGAGCAGAGGAAATGCAGTTAGCCCAAATTGAATGACTCCCTTAATAAATGCACAGAGACAGAAGAGGAACAAAATAAGATTATATACATTATTATTTTATTATATTGTGAGAAAAAAATAAAATGACAAATAATCGACATTGCTTTGTATATATGTATACAAAGTATTTCTTGACAAGTTCCAAAATCTTTAAAATACATTATCAGCTGAACAATATCTAAGTGGTTATCTTTCATTGATTAGACCGTATCTTGTGATCAAACTCCGTGTGACATCACTAACGTTACCTGCAGCTCCACAAACACATTCTGCATGTTGGCCACATGTTGTGATAAACTGCTGCTATTTCCTCTTTTATTGAGTTTGAGACAACCAGAGTTCTCAGCATCTACTGGAGTCAAGTGTAGTCTCACTTTGGATCTTTGTCTTCTCTCAGGCATGATGTGAGACTCAAGCTGTACTCTCTGTGTGTGTGTGTGTGTGTGTGTGTGTGTGTGTGTGTGTGTGTGTGTGCGTACAGTACACGTGTTATGAGTGTGTGTGATTTATTTTAATCCACAAAAATACAATCTTTTATTTCCTTATTCCCTTTTTTTCTGAATGTGTTTTTCTGAAGAAGAAAACCACTATATTGTAACAAAGTAAAAGGATTACATTTAGAATTGTTGTTTTCGTGGACAGTGGCAAAACAAAAAGAATAATCTGGATCCTTGTTGACCAGCTGCTATATTCAAACAATAAAGGGATCAGTATTAATATGGATCATCAATGATCAACAATTAGTATCAGGGAAAATATATATATTCTCTCCCTTTTTTCTTCTGATCCGTTGCACCACAGAAACAAGATGATTCTCAGGCAAGTTCTGTAGTTATGAGTAGGGTCTTTTTCCATGATTTCTAAGGGGATTTATGGATGTTTATTTGTGGTTTTAAGATTGTTTGTTTCTTTTTTTAGCTGTCATATGTTATACATTATACACTGTGTATATGTATGTATATATATATATATATATATATATATATATATATATATATATATATATATATATATATATATATATATTTATTCTGACTTTTTCAACAAGGATGAAGGAATCCATGTAATTTTACACACTTTCAAGGAGGTAATTGAACCATGTGTGTGATGAGAGTGTCAGAATGTTGTAGTGTTCTCCATCTGAGAGCTGCATTGCGGCTGTGATGGGTGTACGGCGAGGTGTGATACTAAAAAGTGACTTCAGTGGTGCTTTTAGAGGGAAATGCCAGTTAGGTCAGTGAGCACAGGGAGCCAGGACTTCTCAGTGGGAGAATGTCAATCACAGCATGGCCGGGCTCTGATTGGATACCCAACTTCCCTCTGTATCATGTCCTGAAGGTCTTAAACCTAAGGCCACATTACAAGCAAAAACCTTTGTCACCTCAGTAAGATTTGTGTCTTACAGAGGCTACGCTCCAATGCAGGTTCTCTGCCATTGGAGCAAAGGTGCAGCATCCAAAAGAAAAAAGCGTGATCGTTTTTCAGAAGAAAGACAGTTACCTCGTCATAAGCATAGCTAATTATCATGTTCTCTCTGGTGGTTCATTGCAACATGCAAAAAGGGACAAGCATTGAAAAAGAAATCAGACTTGGCAGCCTGGCCCTCAGGAAATGTCGCCGGTTCCCTGCAGATATACTGTATGTTCCAGGCAGCAGTCAGAGGCACACAAGAAGACACGCTCACATATTAATAACGGCACCAATAAACAGCTACATGATGCATATACAGTATGGAGTGTATCAAATTCATACCTGAAAGATGTGAATAAACTGACATTCAGTAAATAGGCAGAGAAACACTGTATAGTACAAACATATATTTACTGTAAGTCGGCTTAGAGTCACTTGGCAGATTTCCAATGGTAGTTTTACATACTTTTTTAAATATATCTTTTTATATACATTGTGTGTATATATATATATATATATATATGTGTGTGTGTGTGTAAACAGGCATTTAGGGGGAGATAGCAGGTCAACAGTAGAAGCCAAATAGAAGTGGTACACATCATTAATTTGAGATGCAGCTCAGAAGTGTGTGTCAAGTTGTTCTTGTCCTGAATCAGAACTAAGAATACCATAACTATAACATCATGCAAATATGTATGTATATTGTGTATATATAATGATTCATATTTATGTTATATGATGATGCAAAGCTCGCAAAGAAACCGTGCTGAGGCCAGCGCATGAATATGATCACGAACACACTGTACGTCGGCACGAACATGTGAGAGGATGCACACTGTGCCGCTCCCCCGCAGACACTCCGGTTCCTCATCACCTTGACAGCTCCGAACCCCCTGGAGAAGATAGATTCAATCTGTCTGTCAGTTACTGCCCCTCAGATCTTTATCGAATTTCTTTGAACATTCATTTTTATATATATATATATATATATTTTTTTTTTTCATCATCCCAGTCAATTCTCACTAACGTGTCAAGTTAGTAGGAGGAAATATGGTCGTAATTCCGGCAATGATTTTATGTCTGCGAGTGATGCTTCTTTGTGTTTGTTAGCGCACATATTTAATATTATTAACCAGCGAATGAGCAACGTTCTCACTCCCAGCTCGTGAAATACAGAAGCTTTGGTCAGTGGCCTTGCGTTTCAAATTATGACGCTTGCATTGACTTGGTTTCATACGGCACACGGACATTGGACTCCTGGGTGAAAGTCCGGGTTTGTATGACTCCAAACACCCCAAAAAAACTTTTGTTAAATTTCTTTGATCATTTATTTTCCAAAAGAAATGGAGAAAGGAAATGTTGTTGGCAAGGTTTTCCAATCTAGGTAAATGTGCAATCCATAATGAACCATTTACATTTTCACAACCTGCAGTCAATCATGGCTCCCCAGTTAGGGAGTCCAACCGTAGGGTGACTGTGGCTTAGTGGTAGAGCGGGTTGTCCCCAGGTCCGCTAGTCTATGTTGATGTTTTTTTTTGGTACACTTAACCCCAAATTGCCCCAGAGGGTTTTGCCATTGGTGTAAGAATGTGTGTGCCTGGGTGAATGACTATGACTATCGCTTCTGTCCATCCGGGGACAGGGATCCTCATCTGTTGCTCTCCTAAAGGGTTCTTCCCTTTTTTCCTTGTGAAAGTTATTTCTATTTTTGGGGAGTTTTTCCTGATTCGATGTGAGGTCCTGGGATAGGGATGTCGTATGTGTACAGATTGTAAAGCCCTCTGAGGCAAATTTGTAATTTGTGATACTGGGCTCTATAAAATTTAGCTGAGAAGTGCAGACATTAATGTTTTTTTACAAGATCTGATTTATTTGAACATTTTAAGTAATACATGTATAATGAAGCTTTCATTTGGTTGCTTTTTCTGAAGGAAGCGTTTTTCAAGCATGATGTGTTCGTAGACAAAAAGATGAACATCTGACAACTATGTTGGTACAGGCTCTGGTAAACGGCGTATAGTTTTGTTGATTGTTTTAATCAAACATGCTTCTCAATCCCTCTGGTGTAATTTTGGGTTGGGATTTTATAAAATTAACCCAGCTCAGTAAAATAGGATTTCTTACGCATCAACCATGGTTTCAAGTACCTTCATTTATGGTATGAGTGTTAGACAGGAGAAATCCGTTGTTGCTGCCTTTGTAGTTAGACAGTTTCTGATGTGGTGGAAGTCAAACTATACTACAGTTTGTTAACATCTTAATTTGTTTTTCTTATATAAGATTAAAATCAATTGTTACACACAAGATATTTGATATCAGATACCACTGCCAGCTTTTCACATGCAGCATGAAATTAGGTTGACCTCAGTAAAGAACATCCTCTATTTTATGTTTAACTGAAAACTATTTAATGAAGATATTAAGCCACACTCTGACATGGGCCACCACTGCAGTGCAGAACATAACTGAATGACACTGGAACTGCTGACTGAATGCAAATAATCTCTAACGACCCCTTTCCTTTCGTTGCAGAAACCTGTTGGACATGGACACCTTCTCCAAGTCAGATCCAGGTATGGCTGCTGCCATTTCCTCATTCATTATTTTTTTAAATCAAATTCAGCTTTCACGTTTGTAATGTCAGCATCGCAAGTGATTTCACATCACCCAATGCCAATTTACATTATACAACACGTTGCTCAGCTGACCGTGTTCAATTTCACAGAGCGATTATTAAATCACTGCACTTATCAGTGCACAGCAAGTATCAGTTGAACCCTGACACGGTGGGTGACTCCCGCAGCATTTACAGACACAATACAGCAGCCCAGTGAATGAAAAGCTGTGTCCCAGGGGTCAACCGGCAGACCTTCAATCAAGTTTGTTTCCAATTAGGGCAGCTAACCACTGGAGGATGATTGACACACGTTATCGGTGATTGCTGGCCACACGCACAGAGACAGAGGATGGGATACAGCAGTGAGTGGTGGACAACAGAGTGACTGTGATTAGTGCTACACTTGGAGCTATTTGTATGAGGTGACCAGAGAGAAAGAACAAGAGAACAGGGAAAGCACAATTGACAAAAGATAAAGGATGCTACTTGATGGGTGAGATTGAGACGGAGAGAAACAGCGATTTAGTTGTTTGGGTATACAGCATTCGCATGGTTTATCATTTCATTATCCTCATCCTTATTGTCTTTCAATTCACTGCATAACAAGTAGCGGTGTAACGGACCGTTGTAAAGGATTCCCCCCTCACGGTTAGGCAGTCACGTGAACCGCGGATTAAATACAGTTTAACCATCACAGTGTGAAATAAAGTTTTACTGTCGATCGCATATTTTTACTGAATATCAACCGACAACGATCAGGACATTAACATTATTGCTTTTGGTTCACCGATCCCTGACAATGTTACATTGTGAACAACGGATCTGTGATGAAATTGTTGAAAAGGAAGAAGGTTAGTAACATTGGCAGCACCACTTACGGTTAAAACTTTGTATTGGGCAATGCAAATGATAACATTATCATGATGTGTTAGAAATGTAATCTTGTAAAAGAAATTTTTGGTGAATGTGAATAAATCCAGCTGTTTGATGAGATGTCTTCACACCAATAAAAACTTGATGTTATAAAGGGAATTATGACCCATTTAACTTCCTGACAGGTATACATGACTATAACAAAATAAAAGGATAACATTTAGAATTGCTGATGGTTGAAATGAGGTTTGGCACGGTGGTGAAGAAAAAAATGTATCTGTATCCGCTAACATAGCTCATCAATGATTGGCAATTAGTATCGGCGACAAAAACATTAAAAGTTATAGTTTCTCCCTTTTTTATTTATTGTGTTGATCCGATCTGTGACTTAAATCCGTGATACTATCTGAGCCCGGTGTTTTATGATCTGTTGCTCTCCTAATAACAAGTCTGTTGTGTGTGGCTTTGTTAGCTGTATCTTGGGATCATACCAGTGTTTTTGCCTTTTGTAGTCTTGAACGTGTGTTAAAGTTCATTTAATTTAATTGCATTGGATAATAAACCTTACATAAACACATTGGTTTGTGGAATGCCAATTTCAAGCATTTTTACCATTGCCATTTTGATTATGATTTCTTTTAAGCCAGGGGGGGACCATATTTGGATGAGAAGGTGGAGCAAGGAAGGAGCGAGTGGCTGAAAATATGTATTCTGTCAGTCCCCGACAGAACAACGCAACAAAGTGTTTCCTGATCGGACGTCTATCAGCAGTACGACGTCATCTGTCTGAGCCTTCCAAAAACATTGCACATCCCTGTTGAGAAATAATATCTCAAATTAAGCTGAACAGACCGACTGTTGTCAGGTTTTCATTTTCATATTACGGGGAACGAAACAGATGAACCAATAATGGAGAAGGAGACAAACAGGGTTTTAATCCACTGGGAAGGTGTGGGTGAAGGAAGGAAGTGAAGAGAAGACAACTGTATTATAACTGTCTGCATCCTCCCAGCCACATGATTTACAGCGCCATATTCTTCTCCTCTTTCACTGTGGAATTGCACAGAGATGCGTTCCCTTTCTCTCTTTTTGTCACCATTTATAAAGCCCTGCCATTGTTTATTTATTGCAATAGTCAAAACCAAGTTACCAGAATCTGCAGCAGAGATGTCGAGAGACCCAATTATGATAACGAGATGCAGGTTAGGAAATACCAGAATCCTCCTTTGATGCATAATTTATTTTCAAGGCAAAAGGCTAACAGAACAAAACAAAGACAACAAGAACAGGGAATTCAGGCCAGTTAACAAAATAAGACAAAACAAGGCCATGTGAGTTGTTGTATGTTGTTGGTTGTAGACAGACGATAAATACAGAATAATACATATCTAAATTATAATAACTAGTGTAATAAGTAAAAAGAGAAATAAATAAAAATAAGTAATGAATTGATGATTCAGAGATATGTGATTGTATGATGACTTATACATTGAACGCTACATCAAAAACAGCTCTAACCTGACTGTTGTCTGTGTGTGTGTGTCACATACGTTACTATGCCGTTTGATGCTTATGGTGCACTATTTGCCTGTGTGTGTGTGTGTGTGTCTCTCTCTCTCTCTCATCAGTGGGCCCATGCATGCCTGCGTTGTTCAGATGTTTTACCCTGAGTGTGTACATGTGTTAGTGCTGTCTTGTCATGTATTCCACAGCGGCTGATTCTCTGTAGCACAGATGAAGGAGCCTCAGATCAGTTAGTCAAAGCACGCACACCAAAAGAAAAGAAATTATCTTTGAACATTAGTCGCACACTACAACCCCGACAAAACCCGTTTGAGCTGGTGCCGCGTTGTGCTTGACACAACAAAAAGCCAAGTCAAAACAAATTGGGTGTGAATCAGGCACACTGTGGCTTTAAGTCTCCCTCAGGTAAAGGAGTGCTGTGTGTTGTGTGACAAAAACATAAGAGGGAAATTGATTGTAAAATCCAACTCTGGAAACTTTTAGTTTAGGAAGGGAAGGACGAAGCAGCAGGTGTCTGGGAAATGTAGTGTAGGGTAAGCAGCAAGAGAGCCACCATGCCACATTCCAGACATGACGGACATGAACCCAAATCGAAGTCACAACTGTTATATTGTTTTCAGTCAAGTTTTGACCCCTTTAAAACAAGTCATATCTACTGTGCAAATTCTTATAATTATTTTCTGATCAATGACCAACCCCTGTTAACCAATCAACCACTAATCCGCATGCAGGGTTTCTATGGTAGAAGGGCTAACAAGCCGCCCAGCTACAACGATAACCACATGCACGAAACGGGTTAAATCCATCATTAACCGACGACTGCAGTGTGTACACAAGAGAGTTGGCAGCCATGATGTTGGTGTGCATTCTAGTGGACACATGCGTACAAGTAAGTCTCCACCACATCGATGAGTTTAGCTGCGATTAGGTCAGCTGTGTGTCTGTCCGGTAGACTTTGTCAGGGTTTACGCCAGTGTACTGCAAGTCCAGTGTAACGTTAGCAAGTGTCATCGTTTAAGACCGATGTTTTGCCATCCATCCATCCATTTTCAATACCGCTTATCCTCATTAGGGTCGCGGGGGCGCTGGAGCCTATCCCAGCTGACATAGGGCGAAGGCAGGGGACACCCTGGACAGGCCGCCAGTCCATCGAGGGCAATGTTTTGCCATGTAAAAAAAGAAAATATATTTAATTTAACTGTTTAAAATGGGTCGAAATGAGTATTGTCAGTTAACGGGTATAACATTTATAACATCCCTATATTGTACTTAACTGTAATACACAAAGCATGCTGCATCGTTTACATTGTACATTTCCTACTATTTGTCAAGTCAAGTCAATAGAATTTGTATAGCCTAAAATAACTCTTATGAATCTAGCTCTTTATTCAGCCTCTCTCTCTCTCTCCTCTTGGTTTCTCCATTTTTAGGGCAGAAAGAGACCCTCAGCTGCAGTAGCTGAGCAGACGACATGGCACCTAGACAAGATACACATCTATTCTAGGGCAAAACAATTGAGATGTGTTTGATGCACCACCTCATCAGGTCCCACAGAAGTCTGGTGTTTTTGTATGTCCTCAGTACATTAATCTCACAGCCCCACACCAAACAAACTCTCACACTCTTATTGTGATAGAAGCCCAATTATCTAACGTCTGTGTGTAGATCTGGATCTGATTCACAGACTCCAGCTTTCTTATCTCGTTCAGTAATTATGATAAAATTCTTACGAAGCCATCAAGCTCGAGTAAATGTTCTGATTTGGCAAAATGTTGCTTCATGTGAGGTAAATGTCAACTGTGATAAACTGAACATTTAACACAGTCGTTTCATAGAGTTTTATGAGATTAAAAGCAGTGACAGGCAGGAAGAAGGGAGACTTTCTACTGCAGCTATCAGTCAGGATTAAAGATATCTTCTAATGTGCTGATTTGTCATTCATGAACTTACTTCCAGTCATTAAATTAATATTTTTTTTTCAGACAGTTATCAGATTTATCTGCTGCCTCTTAATTAAGATTCATGATTAACATCATTCTTACATATCATTTTAAAGGTGTTAAAGGGCACCATCAGTTGACGACCATGTTGGGGATTTTTCAGAACTATGTTATTATTCAGCTATGAAATGGTATTGGTAGATATTGAAGAATCCGTAAGAGAAACGTGGCTGCAGATTTTGGACAGAACGCAGTAAGGTAGGGACGGTTAGGTAATCAGAGGCGAGCTCACACACACACACACACACACACACACACACACACACACACACACACACACACACACACACACACTCAGTTAGCTGGCCATGCATCCTTTATTGACACATCTGACACATCCCCATAGATTCGCCTTTCTTCCTGTTCTGGGAGAGGTGGGTGACCATGATGGAGGGTAATGATCGTGTCCGAGGGGTCCTGAACTTCAAACAGGCAGAGGAAAGTCACTCGCTGTGGCCACGATGCCTCCTCAGCTCTTTGATGTGCCTGGTTAGACCCCTCCGTGGCATCCGGCCACAACAGGACGGGGTCGATACGTACTCATAATGTCACACAGCACTCACCAGATAGACCCACGCCTGTGGGTACCTGACTCGGTTCAGAGGCAAAAAATTGTCCCATTCTGTATTGATTCTACGCAGGTTGACTGAGGGACTTGACTGACTGTGTGTTGGAGGTCACGTGTTGTCTGACTGGCAGCAAATAGCAGATCTGAAATATCTAAACCTCAACAGACGAACATGAAATTGTAATGTTTTTATGGGGTGCTCTCTGTGGCCTTTATTTTCACTGAAATATATATGTTCTGCATCTCTCTGGAAACAGCACAACCATGGCTGGAGGAAGGGATAACTCAGAAATGTCTTTTGTGCTGTATAACACAGTTAAAATGCCATAAATCCTAAGAAAAGATCATCACGGTGACATCACGGTTAGGTCAAAATAACAACCCCTCCCAAACAGGAAGCAGCTCACATGATGACTCAATAATGGCAGTGGAGTGATTTTATTGCTAGCTCTCTGAGAGTTTGCATTCCAATCAGCTTGAATGGCAGCCTTTTATTGGAAGTCCATATACCTTTTTTTTGTTTCAAAAGAGGTTACAAACAAATGTTCCCCCTGAGAGTGCACTTCATATATCAGCTGCGTCTTATTACGAGTTCAGCACTGTGGCGGGTTCTTACTAAATCTAGTCCAGAATTCTAATAAACCGATAAATTGAGTTGTGGTTTGATAACTGATGGAGGACGAGGCTCATGGGCAGCATTGCTGTTGCACATTAGCTCCTTTACAAGTGGGCCGCGCAACGACTTTCTCTGCATTGGACTGTTCCTGCTCCGAGTGTGGGATGACTTGTGTTTACAGTCTCTGTCGGCTGAGTGCGGTCGGCTTCGGCTGTGCCTTCATCTCAGTTGATGCCAGATATCTGCTCACATCCTTTAGACGGACAGCACTGACCAGGCAAAGCCCAGCGTGATGGGTTTCTCCTCACATTGATGATCAAAAATCTTTGCCTTCACACTAAAAAAAGACCCCAAACCACCATTCATTGCTGCTTTGATGTTTAGCACAGAAATGTAGACTCTTTTTAGAAAGCTCCTCCGTGACCCAGTTTCTGCATAAAAATATATGCTGTTAGATTTTTTTTAAGGTCTTAAAATAAAATTACATTTATCTCTTTCACTGCAGCCACCTGTGGCCTTCTCCATGTCTCTCCAAATTAACTGACCTTTCTGACTATTTATGTGCATGTAACAACAACAAAAAAGCAGCGCAGAATTCTGCACTTTGGAGTACAAAAGGCATCGCTAGGGCAGTCTGTTGTCTCATTTGCATATTTAAAAGTACAATTATCCAACCCAAGAACCAAACATATATATATTTTTTTGTACTTCCAAATAGTGTGTGCCGCTAAGCCCTTCACAGGAGGACATAACCTGTACGTAAGAATGTTCACACATTGCTTGGCCCCGAAAGGGTTCCCACTCCTCCTTCTGTCCGTGCATCATGTTAAGTATTTCTTGGGCTGGAATATTGCTTAGACATAAACTAAAAATGTAAACCCAATTGAGTCCCCTTTCCCCTGAGCAAAACTGACATGAACATGGACATTTGTCTGTTTTTGTGGGATAGCCATGAATTCTGAGCAGGTCTAGCACAACAATAAAAACACAGCTGTAATTTACTGTGCATGGGGACTTTTAGTCTGTAAAGCCTCTGAAAAAATAAAGTAGTTACACTAACCCCGCCTCCATCTTTGTAGTCCGCTCCGTTTCATACAAATCGACAGAGCGTCTTGAGGCTCATACGCGCCGTCTTTCGTTGTGTTTCTAATGCTGAGTGCATTTCTCCATGTTCTCGGTGCAGCAGCATTAAGCCCCTCCCAATGCAAAAAAAATATGAAATTATTGTCGGCATTAATGGATTAATAACGTGTTAACGTGCCCAGCACTAATATATATATATATATATATACATATATACATATGTATATGTATATATGTGTGTATGTATATATATATATATATATATATACACATGTGTGTGTATATATATGTATATATATATTGTATATATATATGTATATATATATGTATGTGTGTAAATATATACATGTATTTATATGTATATATATGTATGTATATATGTATATATATGTATATGTGTATATATATGTGTATATATGTGTATATATATATATATGTGTATATGTATATATGGATGCGTATATATACAGTATATATACACATGTGTATATATATATATATGTGGTCATTATGGATGCTTGTTCTCACCATACACAACACCACACACGCATACACACATACACACGCACACACACATACACACACGCGCACACACACACACACACACACACACACACACAGCCTAAATGCTTCACTTTCTCACGTTCTACCAAATGGAATCAGTTAGTCAACCGTTCCTAAACTCTCAGCCTCCTTCTCTCCGTTTCGGTATTTATTAATTTAGCTTGACCCTGTTTTCTCTCCTCCCTCCATTGCTTTTTATTTCTTTTGTATGTACGGGTCTCGGTGGTGGTGGGGTCGTCGTGGTGAAGCAGAAACATGATGGGCTCTCTTTCGTTGTGTTTCTAATGCTGAGTGCATTTCTCCATGTTCTCGGTGCAGCAGCATTAAGCCTCTCCCAATGCAAAAAAAAAGAAGAAATTATTGTCGGCATTAATGGATTAATAACGTGTTAACGTGCTCAGCCCTAATATATATATATATATATATATATATATATATATATATATATATATATACATATATACATATGTATATGTATATATGTGTGTATATATATATATACATACATATACACATGTGTGTGTATATATATATGCATATATATATATATATATATATATATATATATATATATATATATATGTGTATATGTATATATGGATGCGTATATATACAGTATATATACACATGTGTATATATATATATATGTGGTCATTATGGATGCTTGTTCTCACCATACACAACACCACACACGCATACACACATACACACGCACACACACACACATACACACACGCGCACACACACACACACACACACACACACACACACACACACACACACACACACACACACAGCCTAAATGCTTCACTTTCTCACGTTCTACCAAATGGAATCAGTTATTCAACCGTTCCTAAACTCTCAGCCTCCTTCTCTCCGTTTCGGTATTTATTAATTTAGCTTGACCCTGTTTTCCCTCCTCCCTCCATTGCTTTTTATTTCTTTTGTATGTACGGGTCTCGGTGGTGGTGGGGTCGTCGTGGTGAAGCAGAAACATGATGCGCTCTCTACGCAGACTGCCATTACCATGGGAAGGGATGGAATGGAATGGGGAGAGTGGAGGAGAGGAATGGGGAGAGGAGTGGAGTGAAGCGGAGAGCAGTTTTATAATAAATGTCTCATTTAAAAAAATTCTATAAAAAACATAACATTCTGAGCTCCTCATCATGATTGACTCAGCTGAGACCAACAGTCACGTGACACATCTGTGATATGTTGACTGAACTGCAGGCTGCTGAACACAATGCATTAAGCGGAGCTTAAAGGACACATCAGACAAATTTTGCTTTAAATTTAAATTCTTTAAATCAGAATTCAGTAGCTGTGTTGCACCTGTGATTACCTGCCTTCATGATGCCTTGAAATTTAAAAAGTGTGTCGCTCCTAAACATATTTTTTGCTTTGTCTTCTCAGTGGTGGTGTTGTACGTGCAAGGCCTGGGGACCAAGGAGTGGAGAGAGGTGAGTGGGATGTCTTTTAAATCCTGCAGTGCATATGAAATGGTAGTTTTGATTTCAAATGCAGAATTCGTGGATTAATTTGTCAGTGTTTAAAGATTAGAGGGATAACTGGGCTGATTACAAAGTGTGTGCTTTGAGTAAAGATCAGCTGGCAACTGACAAAAAGAAAAATGGTCCTGACATGAGGGAAGGACTTTGATAGTCTTTATTTGAAACATTATGTTAGTAAAATATTAGATATATTAGTTCACTAATAGTTGAATCTGGAGATTCGCCGATTGCGATTTTCTTGTCTGATTCTTCTAGAAGTTTGACCCAGCGATGCAGACCTGTAAACGACAACAATGCTTTTTTTTTCTTTTTCGTACATCTACATTACATGTTACATTACATTACATGTTATTTAGCTGACACTTTTATCCAAAGCGACTTACAATAAGTGCATTAAACCATGAGTCCAAACTCAGAACAACAAGAATCAAGCAAGTACAATTTCTTCAATAACGTTAAACTACAAAGTGCTATCAGTAAGGGACATTTAAGTGCTACTAAAGTGCTACTACGGCTCTACCTTCCCTATTCAAGGTATAGTCGAAAATTATGTGTTTTTAGTTTGCGACGGAAGATGTACAGACTTTCTGCTGTCCTGATGTCAATGGGGAGCTCGTTCCAGGAATGAGGAGCCAGCACAGCAAACAGTCGTGACTTTGTTGAGTGTTTAGCTCGAAGTGAAGGAGCTACAAGCCGATTGGCAGAAGCCGAGCGAAGTGAACGAGCTGGGGTGTATGGTTTGACCATGTCCTGGATGTAGACCGGACCCGATCTGTTCGCAGCACGGTACGCAAGTACCAATGTTTTGAAGCGGATGCGGGCGGCCACCGGTAACCAGTGAAGGTCGCGGAGGAGCGGAGTAGTGTGGGTACATTTCGGGAGGTTGAAGACCAGTCGAGCAGCTGCATTCTGGATGAGCTGTAGTGGTTGAATGACATTAGCAGGTAGACCTGCCAGGAGGGATTTGCATTAGTCTAGCCGTGAGATGACCAGAGCCTGGACCAGGACCAGGAGTGAGAAGGGGTCGTATTCTCCTGATGTTGTACAGCATGTACCTACAGGAGCGTGTTATTGCGGTAATGTTGGTAGTCAGGGAGAGTTGACTGTCGAGTGTCACACCGAGGTTCCTGGCAGTCGGAGTCGGAGCCAACACTGAGTTGTTGAAGTTAATAGTCAGGTTGTGGGTGGGAGAGCCTTTTCCTGGAAGGAGGAGTAGTTCAGTCTTGTCCGGGTTAATTTTCAGGTGGTGTGCGGATATCCACTCAGCGATGTCAGTCAGACAGGCAGAGATTCGTGCTGCTACCTGTGTTTCAGATTGGGGAAACAAGAGGATCAGTTGGATGTCGTCAGCATAGCTGTGGTAGGTGAAGCCATGCGAGCGAATGACAGAGCCGAGAGAGTTGGTGTACTGAGAGAAGAGAAGAGGACCAAGGACTGAGCCCTGAGGGACCCCAGTAGTCAGAGGACAAGGCTCAGACACAGATCCTCTCCAGGTTACCCGGTAAGTGCGGTCGGTGAGGTAGGATGAGAAGAGTGAGAGTGTGGTGCCTGAGATACCCAGGTCCTGGAGGGAGGAAATAAGGATCTGGTGGTTCAGTGTGTCAAAGGCAGCGGAAAGGTCTAGAAGGATAAGGACAGAGGAGAGAGAGGCTGCTCTAGCAGTGTGAAGCTGCTCAGAGACAGCAAGGAGGGCAGTCTCTGTTGAGTGGCCTGCCTTGAATCCAGACTGGTGGAGGTCTAGAAGGTTGTTGCTGTGGAGATAGGAGGAGACTTGGTTAAAAATAGCGCACTCTAGAGTTTTGGAAAGGAAGGGGAGGAGAGAGACAGGTCTGTAGTTATTGACTTCAGATGGGTCGAGAGTGGGTTTCTTCAGGAGAGGGTTGACTCTTGCCTCCTTCAGAGAGTTAGGGAAACAGACGGTTAAGAGGGAGGTGTTAATAAGATGGGTGAGAAAGGGAAGAAGGTCAGGAGCAATAGGCCGGTAGAATGTGAGACGGGATGGGGTCAAGGGGGCAGGTGGTTGGGCAGGCAGAGTTACCAGGGTAAGAACTTGATTGGGAGACAGGGGGTTAAAAGAGGAAAACGAGGGGGAAGAAGATGAAGTTACTGGAGGTGTAGTTATAGAAGATGGATTAGTAAATGAGGAGCGTATGTTGTCTATCTTTTTTGTAAAGTAGTCAACAAAGTGGCTTTGTAGAAGGGTTGAGGGAGGGTTGTATATAGTCACGGTGGTTGCCAGCTTTGTGAGTAGGAGGGGAAGGACTGAGCGAGAGAGCAAAGGAAGACAGTAAGAGTAGCAGGTCCGATGACTTCTCTGTCTGGATGTTGAAGTCACCCAGAAGGATGAGCGGGGGGCCGTTTTCTGGGAAGTTTGATAGGAGGACGTCTAGTTCTTCCAAGAAGTCTCCTAAGGAGCCAGGTGGACGGTAGAGAACAATAATGGTTAGTTGAACCGGATGAGTAACCGTCACTGCATGAAATTCAAAAGACAGTGGGGTAAATGGAAGCGGGTAGAGAGCAAAACTCCATTTGGGTGAGATGAGTAGACCTGTGCCCCCACCCCGACCAGAGGGTCTGGGTGTGTGGCTGAAGGAGAAGGCCGAGGAGAGAGCAGCAGGGGTTGATGTGTTGTCTGGTGTGATCCAAGTCTCAGTGAGAGCCAGGAAGTCCAGCGATTGCTTGATAGCGAAACCAGAGATGAAGTCCGCCTTGCGGTTAGCTGACTGGCAGTTCCAGAGGCCCCCTGTGACGAGGCGCTGGGTCTGTGTGGAGTGGGTGGGATAAATAAGAGAGGAGGGATTTTGATGCATGTGTGACCAAGTCCGCAGTCTATAGTATCTACGAGTAGATGTGCACACAGGTATGGAAAGAAAACACATTATCACAGGGAAATGTTTATACTCAGCCGCCCTCAGCCACCACCAAAGACTCCCACGAAAGACTCCTAGGTCTTTATCCTCCGAGTCTTCATACAAGGCGTCTTCCCTGACGCTACAAGCCCAAACCTGGTTATACACCCGAGTTGGCGATAATTAGTTACAGCTGTGTCGAGCCCACCCACAGGTCGTTGAAGGAATTGCCCACTTATCGATCGATACTGGTAAGAGTCGGCACTCAGGCAGGGGATTCCTTGCTACCAGTGAAGTCTCAGTTTGCTAGAATGTGAAATTCTTGCCAAACTGATTAAGGACAAAGATCTGTTTACCTCAAGGTAAAAAGTAGAATATAGTTTAGTCCCTAATAGATTTGGATTACAGAGCAAATACTTAAATCCTAGCTGGTTTCGTTGACTTTTCAGTCACTTGTGTAAAAAAGCAAGAAATCGCAGCTCAAAATGTTCAAATTAGAAAGACAGTACAGACTAGCATTCTAGTATACCTAAATACAGCAGATACAGTAGTAATATAGCAGAGAAACCTCTTTAAAGAATATACTCAGCAAGATACAGGAAGTCCCAGAAGTCAGTGGACTCACAGCTCAGATGCAGTGGTTATTTGCTTAAAAGTGCACAATGTTCTGTGCTGAATTGGTTTCCTAGAAAGACAATCGGTATGGGCAAAACGGGCAGGTCAGAAATCGGTTTTGTCCGAGAACATTTCGATGTGAAGGGCGGCTTACAGTTCTGAGTGACTCTACCTGCCTGGTTTTGTTTTCACTTTGATTTACATTACATTTAATTTTCCATTTCTTCTACCAACCTGGTGCTCCGGGTTAACCAGCTGCCGCCGGGTCAGTGCTAAAAGTGCTCTGCAGTGGGGTTTGTTCAAACGGTGGTAGTTTCTCTCTGTTGGTGCCTTGTCAGACCTGTGTGGGATGTTGGTCGTGTTCAAAATGTGCATTACTTTTTCCATCCTGAAAATGTATTTGGTTCAAAATGTACGATTATACTGCAGATCTTATAGTTTTAAGACACTTCGTTATTAAGTCCGATCTTCAGTTAAAATGATTTCAAGCTTATGGTCTACATTCAGCTACTGTTAAATATTGTTTTAACTAGTACAGTGCTGCATTTATCAGATGACTATGAAGACAAATATGATCGTTATAATCTGAAAATGAAGAATTATTGGGGTAACACTTTATAATAACTACACGCCAGTTAGCATTAGTTAAGTATGAGTAAACACTTAATTCATCATTAATAAAAGCATTGTTCCAACATTATCACTCATTATGCATTTCATAAACACAGTTATACATGTTTTATTCTTGATTATGCTTGACTATGATGCTTGATTAATGCTTTTTCATGATTGGGTTTTCATACTTTATAAATTATGTATTCCCCATTTGTAAATTAAGTAATATATATACCTATATATATATATAGATATATACAAACCAATTATTAAGGATGTATAGATGATTAACAGGTGCTTTATGAACGTGTTTTAATACTGCAATTCATGATTAATTCAAGTAGTTACTAGTCGTTAGTTAAGTATTTTGTGTGAGCTCATTTTAAGTGTGGACTATCTGTGCCTAAAAGTCTTAGTTATTGTTTCAACAGAAAAAGCATTTAGTCATTCCCATTAGAGCTAAAAATAGAATGGCCCATGCTTTCCTCGACTAAGGCCACAACTAAAAGAGTTTAAGCAGGCGTGAAGCGAAATATCCTGTGACGGTCCTACTGATCAGAGAGTTTTATAGCAAACAGAATGTAATAAAAACTAAGCCCCTCTGTGAAGCCTCCAAGCCAGATATAAGAATTCATAAATTGGAAAAAGCATGCGAAATGCTTCGGGAGGTCGGCCCGCACCACTAAGGCTGTGCAAACGCAAACATAAAGAAAACCTCTCCTCTCTGCCCAGCCATCACAGTCATGTCTTGCAGTCATTTGTGCTTTGTGCTAACGGAGAAAATCAGTGTCACCTCAGCGGGGGGTCCAAACACATACACAGATCTCAGTGAGCCTCAATCAGTCTCACAGGGAGAGGAGGCTTTCAGCAGAGCGGCACACACACACACACACACACACACACAAACAAACACTGTAAAGTGGCGGTCAATGTGCCCATGGAACAGTATAGATCTTCCCTTTTTTCCCTGTCAAAGGTTATTTTTGGGGAGTTTTTCCTGATCCGATGTGAGGTCCTGGGACAGGGATGTCGTATGTGTACAGATTGTAAAGCCCTCTCAGGCAAATTTGTAATTTGTGATATTGGGCTATACAAAATAAACTGAAACTGAATTAGATCAGTTTGCAGGTGTATGTGATCATCTGACCGGCAAAGTGTGAAAGTGTGACAGATAGCAGATAGAGATACAGCAGAGCTTGGTCATGGCTGCAGTGAAGTGCTTATGTTTTCATTATCCACTGTGTGTGTGTGTGTTCTTGTACTACTATCCCGGTGGGGACTTTTACCTGAGTGCACACAGACCCCTGGGGACTCCTGCTTTTTTGAAAAATGCATTAATGAAAAATGCACTTTAGAAAAATGTTTTTTGAAAAATGCACTTTTTGAAAAAAGCACTTTTGAAAAATGTTTTTTGAAAAATGCACTTTCTCTGCTCACGACAAGATTAAAGACAATTCTATAATAACTGATAAACTATCAGTAAGAACCCATCTTCCTTCATTATACCTTATTTTGTGTGGATCTTTTAATTACATTTCCACGTTTTATCCTTATCACTCTTTTAGACTGGTTCTCACGGTTAACTATTTTCAGGTTGACTGATTGACTGAAAGAAGTTTCTGTTGTGCACATAGAGGCAATACACCTTTTTTTAACTACAGAGCGTGTTGCTGGGAAAGATTTAAGGTTGCTTGGAGCGATAGAGCAGTAATCCTTTCACAGATTTAGAAACTGTGCAGGATAAACTGTCAAGCCTCCATCTAACCAGAGACATCATAGTTGGAAAATATCATAAAACACCTCTCGCCCCTGAGAAAAGATCAAAGTTTATCTGGGAGCATCCTAAACCTTTTTTCCCTTCGACACCTTCCCATCTCAGCAGCGGGCCAGATCATTTCTCCTTTTGCAGTGGAATTTCCGGGGCGTTTAACTGTTGATTACAGCGGCGCGTGGTTTTGCCGTGAATGTATTTTCCACTGCCTTTTTATTTTTATAAATCCGAGCTGATTGAAGAGCAAAGTAGTCTTCAGGCCTGGGTTTGCCAGTTTAGCGTGCAGCCACAGTTGGAGATCTTCCAATGGTTCCAGGTGCCACTCAACGGCCCACTTCCTCCTTTTACCGTCTCCGCGGACGTTAGCGTATAGCTGCCTGTCAACGAGCGAAAGGAAACTGCCGTCCTCCCTGTGTCACGCATATTGTCACCAGCTTGTAGCGTGTGGGCCGGCTGAACACATTGGCAGATTTGGCTCGAGGCACTTTTTGATGCAATTAGCAGAAATCTAATTCTCCCACTAAAGCGGATTTAAAAAAAAAAGAAGTATTTTTCTGCCAAAAAACGAAGACTCTTGTGGGTGACAGAAGAAACTGCACATAACACGTCCCAAACAAAAGGAGAAGCTGTCTAAAACAGCTAATTAAAAGATACTTCTTGTGTGTGTGTGTGTGTGTGTGTGTGTGTGTGTGTGTGAGATGACTTATATGCCATTTCATGAAACAAATCTTCTACTTTACCTCTCGTTTCTGTTAGTGTTGGGCTTGTTATCCAAAACACTGAATATAGCACTTTTCTCTTTTTTCATTTTAGAAATAATTCGGCTTATTAGCAGTTCTTTCTTAAACGTAGGCCATTTGAAACTTTTCTCCCTCTAAAAATCAGGATCAGTCAGTATCTTTTTGCTGTGTTGATGTTGACTGGCCATCTCTTCATGTCAAGAGATAATAAACTTTGTGGCTTTTTTATATTTTTATCCCGTAGAGGTGTTTTGTGCATATCCACTGATTATCAGGAAATAAAATCAAGGGATGGAAGGTCAATGTCAGATTGGTTGTAGAGTGTGTATTTTTGTAGAAATAGTACATGTTTTCAGGGTTCTGTTCTTTCACCTCAGGGTTCTATGCTCTGAACTCAGGGTTCTACGCTCTGAATCTAGGGTTATATGCTGTGACCTCAATGTTATATGCTCTGATCTCAGGGTGCATGCTAATAAGTCCCTCCAGTTAATCCAGAATGCTGCAGCTTGTGTACTCACAAAAACTAAGAAAATAGATCACATTACTCCTGTATTAGCTGCTCTGCACTGGCTCCCTGTAAAATCAAGAATCACATTTAAAATTCTTCTCCTCACCTACAAAGCCTTGATTGGTGATGCACCATCATATCTTAAAGAGCTTGTAGTACCATATTGCCCCACTAGAGAGCTGCGCTCACTAAATGCGCGGCTACTCGTGGTTCCTAGAGTCTTAAAAAGTAGGATGGGAGCCAGAGCCTTCAGTTATCAAGCTCCTCTTTTATGGAACCAGCTTCCACTTTCAGTCTGGGAGGCAGACACAGTCACCTCATTTAAGAATAGACTTAAGACTTTCCTCTTTAATAGTGCTTATAGTTAGGGCTGAATCAGGTTTGCCCTGGTCCAGCCCCTAGATATGCTGCTATAGGCTTATAGGCTGCTGGAGGATGTTTTAGGATACACTGAGCACCTATCTCCTCTTCTGTCTCTTCTTATGCATGAATTTACCTCAGGGTGCTATTCATTTTTATTAACCGTTTAAATACATGTTTCTACTCATTGTTAATAATACTGTCAAGTTCCTACGTGTTTTCAGTCTTTGCAGTCTTTTAGCCAACGTCAAGTGAGCTGATCTGATGAGGAACTGAAATGAAACTTTAATAATGGCAAAATTGATTAGAGAATTCCACAATTTTGTCTCAACAAATACTATATATATCCTTAGCAACTGTTTAACACTAGGTACAAATTTATTTTGGTGAGAACTTTGAGAATAATCATATGTGTTACTGATCAGAAAGCAGTTTCATTCAATCAGGCTTTATCTTAACCAGATTCCAGCCAGTTTGGAAAATATTTTCTATCCCCCAAAAAACGATTTTTACATGCCATTAGGGACATCCTTATTTATATTAGCAGTTGTAAACCTGTATCGCTGTTCATATTTAATCCAAAATCTTATCCAAGCCTTGATATTTTCTTCAAAAAATGTCAGATACAGAAAATCATGCTGCGTACCGATCTGTCTCTGATTAGGGTTTCACGTCATTGCAGTTTGTATTAGAAAGTTGCTGTGTCCTCCTTATCCAATTGCAGAATGCAACATTGGTACAATACATTAAGATTTAATAGAATACAATAATGAAGTTTATAATCATTAATAAACATTATAAATAGTATTAGATAAACAAATAATACACAAATTGAACAAATGAATAAGCAATAAATAATGACACAAGACAACATGTTTGGGGTTGCTCATTATTAACTTGTGATGTTCAAGGTATTGGATAACAGGAAAGATTAGTGATTCTTTGGGCTGGACCTGGTTCGCTGAGTGAGGGGCTAAACAACCCAACCTCCACCACCACATGTCCCACTGTTCCATCCACTGGTCAACTGATGGATCAGCTCATTACTGACTCTGAATCAATTGACCTCATCAATCCCGTAGAGTCCTCTCGGGATCCATGTTGAATGTTGATCCAAGATGTAGCAGGAGTCCTACCAGGAGTGTTACGTGCGTTTCTGGATCCCTGACTTGTTGTGACAAACGACAAACTCCCTCTCCCCCCTGTCCGTCTCTCTGTCCTCATTCCGTCCGTCTACTATCTCCTTGACTTTGGAGACACTTCATTACAGATGCAGCAGACTCAAATGGAGAAAAAAGCTGTTCCGGTTGCCACGGCGCTACAGTGCTGCTGGGAGGTGTGCACACACACACACACACACATGCTGAATTTAATGGACTGTCGTGCACTGGAACCCCCTCACCCCCACCCCCCAAGAAATACCTCAAGCCTCGCTTTACTCATCAGCCACAGCAAGAAAGGGTCCTAGATGCTCCTCTACTACTTTGTTGCGTCATGCGTTTGATTGAACGTGATGCAACTCTGCATCCTGCAAGGACAATAGGGACACGTCCACCAGCACTCATTACTTTTTGTTCATTACTTTGCAGCAGAGTGGTGTTCGTTGCTCATCGTGTGATCCAGGTACTTACATTCAATTTGATTCAAAATACTTTATTCGGCCCTCAAGGGGCAATTTAAATCAAGTGAGCGTGCACGCAGGGATACACACACATAAAAGGAGAAAAGTAATCTGAGAAATACAAATGTGACAAATGTGTTAAAAGACACACACACGGATTACGGATTTGGCCATAACTGTGGTTATATAGGTCACGGTTGAACTATTATGAGAATTGAAGAAGCTTTGATATTGCTTTGATTCCTGCACTGAGATACACTTCTTGTTTGGGGGCTGAAATCTTGTCTTGTGAGTCACGTAATACGTGTGTGTGTGTGTTCGTGGGTTTGTTTTGAGTGTTTGAGAGACACATGCCACTCACCTGAAGCCTTATAGCTGCCCAAAAGTGCCTTAAATCAGCAGTGTAGGAGCATTTATGATATGTAAAAAGACCAAGGAGTCACGTGAATTGTGGATTATTAAACAGTTTAACCATCATAGTGTAAAAAAATAGTGTCTCTCTACTGACCAGCAGTGGGCGACTCTTTGGTTGTATAGAAGTCTTGACTCTACTTCACACTTAATTTATTACCTTAGTTAAACATTTTAAACACGAGTTAACCCACAGTACCCATATAGTCTAGTAGAGGGTGGGCCCCTGTGTGATTTAGAACTAGGGTTACTTTATTGTAACCCCAGTTCTATAACCACAACCCTCAACTTTGTCTACAAAGGGCATTGTAACAAAGTTGCAGGAAAAATATCAGGAGACTTTAACCTTCCTCAAATGAATATTAAACTAATAATAAGACAATAACAGTGTTTTCTTTTAATAATGATAATAAACTGATAAAATATATGATAAATTCAAGCACTTCTGCTTGAATTTTCAGAGCACGGGAGAAGTTTTGTTTGCTTCGTGTTTGTGAACTCTGAGGAAGCACTTTAGGTAGATATTTAAGTGGTTTTCAAGGCGAAGTTCAGATAGGACCCAACTGTCAGACACCAGACAGGCAGGATGAATTGAAATCAAGGTGAGCTTTAATAAAAAAAACTGGTTCTAAAAAGCTCAGCATTCAATCCCCAAGGCAGAAAACACGCCAAAGCAGGGAGTAAAACTAAACGAGATAAGAGGAGAGGACTTTTAAACCAATACAGGGAACAAACTCCAACGACAACAGTGGGATCATGACAATGAACTTGTCTTACCAGTGAGCTGGCATGGATGATGCATAAGATACTTTTAGAGACCTAATGATTCCATGTTTCAAACAAGGTCAAAGAAAATAGCGCAGGACACAGTGATGTTATTCTTACACCAAAATGAACACAATTTTCATGCACCGTTTCCAACAGCACATCACAAAACACTTTTTTCATCACAGTGTGGTGTATTCTCAGCTGCCTTAAAAGATCGATTTCCAACATACCGATTCACATGTGCTTTTGGTCAGTGGCCCCTCAAAATAATGCCCTTTGACCTGTTGGAGGGGGGGTCTGTGCCTGTCTGGAACGTGTGTGCTTAGATTAGAGGCCTCTGCATGACAGTATGTTATCTCACGCTTTGATGTATGGTGCTCGCTCTTGGGTCTGAAACATATGTGTTTGGTTTAGAGGCTCCTGTGTGTTACCCCCAGTTTTTGTCACAATATCGCCCCTATATAACTTAGCTGCCTCGCACTGGACAGTAGATCTTCCATTTGGCTAAGAAGCTTCTCCGAGCGATCTAGACGCTCGTCCTGACCTGTGATTCCTCTCTGTAATAAACTCTATTATACCAGAAAGAACAGTGTCCGCGGAGATTCCTTCATCCTCATTCTTCAACATCACTGCCGCTTGAAAGATACGACAACAGCAAAAACAGCAACACACACACACACACACACACATGTAGTTATGTTCTGTATACCCAGGCGTATGTACAATATGTATTCTTCCCTGCACCAGTTGAAATTGGTTAACCATTTTTTCTTTGATAAAACAGAAATGCTTTTATTGCTTCCAACCAATTCCATGCATCCAAGACCTTTTATTTTTTGCTAGTGGATTTCATTAATTGTCTCTTGTGATTTCCCCGCTCTCGGATTGTTTTCTCTCTGTCTCAAAGAAACAAAAACAAAAATAGTGACAGCTTTTTAGAACTTTAAAAAAAATAAAAAGTACTCTTTGCAGGTACTTGTTTTTGTGTTTTTAAAAAAAAAAATGTACTGGCAGCAGGCAGAATAGTCTTGCAGTATGATGCTGTCACTGCTGCATCAAGAGACTGTGATGCAACAATGAGCCAAGTGGTCCCCCCCCCCCACTGTGAGAACAGTTCCCAAGGGAATGGGAAATAAAGGGCTCTGTGGTGCTGCAGGTGTGACTGCTGGGCTGTCTTGGCAGCTGTCAGCAGTGGCAGGAAGAAACCGGCCGCTACCCAGAACTGCTCCACTGTACAGGGAAGGAGGCTTTCTCTCTGAGTCTGCACTGCCCAGTGTAGTATATGGCTGTGTGATCCTCTTTCCACTTGACGTTAGATGGAAAGGTCATGGTCTAGTTTAATGCTGAAAAGGTCTGAAGTGAGTTGACTCGTTTGCGTTGATAACATTTAATTGAAGCTGTAATCTTATCCTAACCTTCACACATAACTCAGATAAGTAACAAAAGACAGGGTTGGTAAAAACATAAAACATCGGCAGTAGAAAGAAAAGACAAGGTCTTTCTCAGTGGCTCCAGCATCATCAAGCCTGATAGCCTGTGCTGATTGGCTAGCATTCCGTAAAGCCAATCAGATGATGACCACTGTTCGTCATATTGTGGGATGTATTGCAGACAATAAATTATCCTGTTGCCTTGTTCTTCACATATATTTTATCATTTGAATCTGTATAATACGCAGCTGTGTTGCCTCCTTCAATGAGACCATTATAATTGTGATGTTGAACTCACCTGTGGCTCGTGGTACAACGGATCATAAAACTCATGCTTCAGACCTCATCATGGATCAGAGTCATGGATCACAGATCAGATCAGCACAAAAGAACAAAGGGAGCAAATCCAACTTTTAGAGATCACTGTTCACATCTTTTTTGCCACCTATATTAATAGCAAATTCTCCATATTATTATTGATAGAGATCCCTTTGTTGTTCTATTATAGCAACTGGTCTACAAGGATCCAGACTTTTTTTATTTTTTGTCATCCATCCATCCATCCATCCATTTTCAATACCGCTGGAGCCTATCCCAGCTGACATAGGGCGAAGGCAGGGGACACCCTGGACAGGCCGCCAGTCCATCGAGGGCACATGTAGGGACATACAACCATTCACTCTCACATTCACACCTATGGGCAATTTAGAGATCAATTAACCTGCAGCATGTCTTTGGACTGTGGGAGGAAGCCGGAGAGCCCGGAGAGAACCCACGCTGCCACGGGGAGAACATGCAAACTCCACACAGAAGGACCGCTCCGACCGGGAATTGAACCCGCGGCCCTCTTGCTGTGAGGCGACAGTGCTAGCCACTACACCACCGTGCAGCCCTATCTTTGTCATTGTCCTAAAAATTATTTCAACCGCTCTGAAGTCTGTAAACCATCAGAAATTCTAAATGTTGTCCTTTTACTTTGTTAGTCATTTATAGTGCTTTTTAAAATAAAGGCACACAATGTCAAATGATACGGAAATGAAAGATTGTATTTTTATGGATTCAAACTAATCTTGTCAGTAGTTTTAGATATGCATTATAAGCTACTGAGAGCTAGTGATAACAGCTCACAATTCTCTAATATCTATTTTACATTGCTGGGAAAACATATTTCTAACAACTGTACTGGTACAATCCAAGCTCATACCTATGACGCCTTCAGTAGCCGCTGACGTTAGGACCTCTGACCGAAGTGCACCCATAGAGATCAAAACCCGATGATGGAGAAGATTCTCTTGTCTCTGCTGTATGGAGTTTGACTCACAGAGGGGGGAAGGAACAGAGGTGGAAGTGGGGGTTATAGGAACCTGTCAAATCGATAACTCATCACTGTCACCTTCCAGATAACTTGATGAGATTGTCTATAGTCATGTCGCTCACCTGAAGTCTTATATCTGCCAAAAAGTGCCTTAAATCAGCAGCGTAGGAGCATTTAGAATATATAAAATGACCAGGGAGTCATGTGAACCGTGGCTTAATTACACAGTTTAACCATCATAGTGTAAAATAATGTCTTAAATATTGCATTTAAGACAAGCAGGGGGCGGCTCCTCTGGTTGTATAGAAGTCAATGGGAAAATGACTCTACTTGTCTCTTGATTTATTACCTCAGTATCAGTGTGTAATTGTAGAGCAATCACCAGGAGAGTCCCTGATCGGAGGATGCTTTATGTATTCATCACAGTGTTACAGGTCACAGCTCATCCTGCATTTCATAGCCTTTATGGAGCTTTCAAAACCAGAGAAAACCAAGTCATTGACATTTACAGCAAAAAAAGAAAAAGAAAAGAGGATTAATGTGACTTGGTCATTTCTATCTAAGTAAGTTCGAGCAAATAACTTCAGGTTAGGACTTCTTTTCAGTGTGTCACATTCTCTCAAACATGTTCTGGTTGAGAACTTAAAAACCTACAAAAGAAGCACCAAAAGAGTGGGAGTTACCCACCTACTGTGTTGCGTTTCCCCTGATGTTGACTTTCTCCTCCTCTCTTCTCTCTTGTCTTTCCACCAGTTCGGTCGGACAGAAGTGATCGATAACACGCTGAACCCCGACTTTGTGAGGAAGTTTGTCCTTGATTTCTTCTTTGAGGAGAAGCAGAACCTTCGCTATGATGTGTAAGTGGGAACATCGCCGCTGTCTGTTTCCTTTGTCATACCAGGGAATGACTTCAATCAAGCCTCTTATTTGGGCCAGCTGACTCGTACCCACTAGGTCTGGAAGCCTCCAGTCAAAGCTGATTTGTCAGGATCTGTAGTTTGTTTTGTGTTTCCTGTTTTATTTTGTAGTCCTCGTCTCTTGTGTCCTCTGTTTCCCTGCACTTCCTGTCCTTGTGATTGTCTGCCAGGTCCCTGATTATTTCCTCCTGTGTCCAATCACCTGCAACAGCCCTGTGTATTTAATCCCTGTTTGTGTCTTTCCCCTTTGTCAGTTTGTCCTGTTATGATCACGGGGGTGAGGTAGTCCATTGGAAAAGTTGCCTTTTGTTCACTATTTGTCGGTGTTTGGGTCCTATTCGTGCCGCTACTCCTGTGACATGATTACTATTAAAAAGCTCTTTGACTGGATGACAATCATCAAATTGTTAGATAGTAAATGAGCAGTATCAAACGTTGTTATAAATGTCATTGGAGAACCCCAAACAAAAAATAAAATATAGTCAATATTGTAAAACCATATCCTAAAAATCATAAAAACTGCTCCATTTAATCTATTCACATTTCCATTTACTTATTGCTGATTTTTTTCTCGCATGGACATTATAGTACCATGTAGCTGGCGGAGGATAGGCGGTTCGATCCCTGGCTCCGCTAGTCCATGTTGACACTTGACCCCAAATTGCTCCTGTAGCTGTGCCATCGGTGTATGAATATGGGTGAATGATCACAAGTAGTGTTAACACCCGTTGAGTAGTCAGAAGCGCTATACAAGTAAAGTCCTATCCTAAAACTTTGGTCTCCACCTTTTTAAAAATGGAAATGTCATCTGTCAGAGCTCCATTCATTTTAAAGTTGTTTTGTTTTGTTCGAAGCCTAAAATTCTAAAAAGTATTATGAAGAGAATTCAAAGTGAAATTCACTTACTGCATCTGCAATTGAGCACAATGAGCTCTGCTGTCTGTTATGTTAGAACTTCAAATGTCGATTAATTATCGACATATTTACATTTGTGTCCAGTGTAAATAGCGATGTTATTACTGGTTATTACCACTTAAGCAGCAATATTAACAACATTTAAAAATCAATAATCACTTTTGGCTTCTGACTTTTCCTTGTAAAAGATTAACATAGGAGATGGCCAATATGGCACACATATGTACATCAATCAACAATCTTATCACAATCGTTTTTTAT
The DNA here is from genome assembly GCF_009769545.1 of Cyclopterus lumpus. Lineage (NCBI taxonomy): Eukaryota > Metazoa > Chordata > Actinopteri > Perciformes > Cyclopteridae > Cyclopterus > Cyclopterus lumpus. Next base: position 8,665,815 of record NC_046970.1, on the reverse strand, counting down.
AAGTTTTTTTTTTTTTAGTACAACCAAACTAATTTCTTTATTAGAAATTACAAGGTGACAAAACACCACACCAAATTATGTTCTCAAACTTAAAACTTTTTTAAAATTTGTATAGTTTATTTATTTTTCTAAATAAGTCAGTTACTTTTCCGAATATTAACCAGTAATTCCTATAAATGTACCTTTTTACTTTCCTATATATTTGTCAGTTACTTTTCTAAATATTTATCAGTTACTTTACTTTCCTATATATTTATCAGTAACGTTTTGAACCACTCTTCACATGGGCATGAATTAGATCCTATGCACTGATAAAAATTAAAAATATAAAAGTTTGCCTATTCCTTCTGTTATTTCCTTCTTCCAAAACAGTTGTGAAGAACATTAGGAGCAAATGCCAGGAGTTGTATTTTCATTAACCCCTTGAAATGCAATATCTGGGGGTGTTTGCTCTATAATCCGAGCTAAACCCCCACTCTGGCTGCTTAAAGTTAAGATAAAGTAAAGTTTATTGCTATTGGGGGGATTTTTATTTAGCAGTAGTGCTAATAGTCTTCTACAAGTTTCAATTGGCACTCCATCTTACCCCTGTATTACTGATCATGTATGCCCCACTGCATTACAGACTCAGTTATTGATTTACTTTTGAGTTACTCCAATTGATAACCCAATCAAATAGTGACTTGACACAAACTCTTTTTACATTTTAGGAATGTATGTTTTCTATGATAAATGTTATAAAAACAATATGCACAATTATAATGTATTTGGCAATAAATCCCAATATTAAGAAATTAGACTTATTGATTTGATATACTGTAAATTAATTTAACTCCTGAAATTGACCTGGTGTGATCATTTAGAGACATCAAGAGAGAGGTCAATTTAGATAAACAAACAATCGCAGTAAAGGAGAGCAGCGCTGAGTACAATAAAGCTAGCATCACATTTCCATTAGATATATTTCCCATTCAGTGAACCATTAAAAAAAATGCCCGTATTGACCCAGAGAATATCTCCCCATGAAACCATATATTGACCTTTATTGAATTCCTTATTAAAATTTAGACAGTTTGTGGAAGACAGAGTATTAAGTGGTGACTGGACCCATCCATACATTGTTGGTTTTGGCCTTTTTATTGGATTTGTTGACAATAAGGAAAATATATAATAATGCCAGCCTCATTGTTTCATTGAATACATTGAGATTGCCTGGTACATTTAAATGGACAGACACCTGTTAAATCTGCACAATGTTTTCATGTCAATTTTAACTTCGGTGAACATGCAAATGTATTAGCGCGCTAGCCATAGTAGTTAACCAACCTGTGTGTAGTTCCTAAATCACCAAGTCTCACTTTCCAGTGTCGGCCTTTAGACAAAGTGATATTAGAAATTTGAGATGTCACGAGAACCGATACTTTGGTAACAAGTCAATCCCAAGATGCTGAAAAGGTGATGGAACTTGTTATTCTACAGTAGGTAACACAGGGTTCAGGGCTTGAGACCAAAGCTTAGTTTATACTCGCCGCAAGTGAGGCCTGCAAGCCAGAAAATGATGCAACCACGGCCAATGCGTGGTGCCGCTGGGTCGTGGTCCTCTGTATTTTTGTAACTTGGTATCTGCGATCAGAGCTTTTCAGACTCTTTGTCACAACTTGTTCACTGATAAAAACACTATTTACATGTCTTGAGATTATACAAAGGAGGCCAGTTAATTTTTAGATGCTTTAGTAGATCTAGATAAAAAAAAATCTACATCTGCAACTAAATTAAATAGTTTAGAAAATTCAACCATTGTTTATTTATAATACCTTTTATACTCAATCTTTACAGGGCTTGTACAAAGACAATGCAGCAGTTCATGAATATGAAATTTAAGTAATTGTGTTGGTTTATTGCATTTTGCCTGTTAGGCTCGTTGTCTTCTTGCTTCTTCACAGTTAATTTAGTTTGAACGCCCTTGGTTCGGCCACGCATTGAGCGTAAATGCCTTTGAGCTTTAATCTGTGTCACTATCGTAGATTTTGGGGTGCAGTGAGACAAAGGCAAAGCCTAACTTGTAGCGTGACAAGACTGTAAATAGTCATTTCAAATAAGGCTGAAGTGTTCCCAGAGACATTCAAATTGAATTAGGAGAAAAAAAATGAGCTGGAAATGAAATCAGAAATCTGAAAATCAATTGTCCTTAACTGCCTGCGTAAGAGTCAATCTAGTCAGTAAGTCAGTGGAAGCTTTTCAAGACATTGAGGGTCGAGCTTGAAGCTTCCTTCTCTGGGATCCGTCTTAATCTTCTGACAAAGTAAATCATTAATACTGAATTATTAAGTAGTACAGACACAATGGCAACACACATACACACACTTATACACACCCTCTAAAGCAGTGGTCGCCAACCCGTCGATCGCTCTCCAAAATGAAATGAAAATAAATTCAGAAACACATTGTTCCTCATTCTCGAACATTTTCTGAAGTGTTTTCTGAAATGTTTTCTTACGGACTTCATAAGATCAACGAAAGAAAAGATCTCTGATCGCCTGATTCATGAACGCCTGAAAATGGGTTCTCACACAGCCGAAGTGTTCTCATGCTGATAAAATATGATGGCTCACAGATATCTTTAATAATTTAGTTTTGCACAGGTTGCACAATATTGTTGTTTTTAGATTCAGTGTAAAACTCAGTAAAACTCTTTATTTCCAAATATTTGAACTTGTTTTGTTTAGTTGTTCACAGATTGCACTTTATTGTTATTATCTTCTAAGAAAAATGTTCATGAATGCCAGATTTGTCCCGAAAACTGCGTAAGTGGAGTTCAGAAAATCACCAAATCAAAATCCAGGAGCCGACTCACAGACTGCCTCAGACTGGCTGCACTCACAGACCGCTCACAGACTGGAGTCACATGACTTCTGATGGCATTGTGATTGGACACAGCTGAACTGAACTTACATTAGTAACTGACTGAGAATGTTGTCAGTGTTGTGTTGTAGCTTCAGTTGATAAATACAACATTAATATTGGTAGTTCATCCAGCCTGCTCATTGCAAATGTGTTTTTTCTTGTTCATATTGTGTGCGGTAAACAAATAATTTACTTTTTATGTTGCACTGAAATTAAGTCATCAATTTGAATCACAATGAGGCCAAATAAAAAGCCTCAAGTTGTAAGTCAAGTCTGGACAGTGTTTTTCTCTCAATACCTCAATAGGTAAATCTTGCCTGTCACCAAGGCAGAGGTCAGGGATCTTGGGCTTAAAGAGGTTGGTGACCACTGCACTAAAGGGTTGTGCATCATTGGTTTTGGTAGCTATTGAAGGTGCTTCCTGAACACAAAGGCACATTTTTTGTTACCGTTGTGGTGCAGAACTCCCACTGAATGAATGCATGCTTTGACTTTATATTCTGGGTTTACACTTCAGTGAGGAGGAAAGGATTCCTTCCTTTAAATCAATTGTTTACTGGTGCTTTATGCCCATTTTGGAGAAAACATTGACTTAAGTAATGAATATTGCCCCTGAATTACGAATAGAGTTCCATAAAGTGCTCATCCAGGTTTGAGAGTGGTCTGGAACGGTTTGTACCGAATGTTGAGGATGGATCCTTGATTATTCATTTCAAGCTTATAAAATCCCAAAACACATTTTCCCTTATGAATTCTTTTTCAAACAATTTACGCGCATGTGCAGCGGAACAGATACATCATAAATAAGTAAATCAGAATGCAAATGTCACTAAAAATGGTTCTTGCTGCTTCTTGGCCTATTATTAGTTTTACAAATTAGATGAGAACTTACACTTAAACAAAGCCCAAGGCACTGCATCAGTGAGAGGGACTGCCTAAAATGCCCCCAATCTTACATTCCCAAAAATGAAATGACACTTCCCGATCTCTTGACAAGAATTTAGTCTGATTTGAATTATTCAGCATCTCTTTTAGTATGTGCATATGTTACAAGTTGGCTCTACAGCAAAACATAAACAAACACATTAACAACACAAGTTAATAGTTTACAGGTGAGTAACATTGAGTTGGTCCTATTTCACTCCATGACTATCTATGAATTATCCAAACATAATATTCCAAATGTTCAACACTGATCGGTACAACAACTAAGTGTACAATTCAGCATCATATTTATGTAAAATGATGTGAGGGGGGGTCCATGAAACCATCCTTCTACATATATACATTTATAGATACAGAGACACCATGTTGGTTATATATATATATACACACACACACACATGTATCTCTAACAGCTTGACTAGTGTGCTAATCATCGTTACCCTGATACTAATAGTTAGTTGTTACTGGTTCCAGCAGCATGGACGGGCATTGGTGGACCACTGGGTCAGCTGCACCCGCCGTGGACGAGCCTCCGTCCCCAAAGACAATTTAATTTAATTCAATTCAATTCAGTTTATTTTGTATAGCCCAGAATCACAAATTACAAATTTGCCTCAGAGGGCTTTACAATCTGTACACATCCCTGCTGCGGAACCTCACATCGGATCAGGAAAAACTCCCCAAAAAACAGAAAAAAACCTTGAACAACGTTTACAGATGAGTAGTAGGCATGGACCACGATCCAGATAACCACGATCCATGTAAACAGAAGGAGATAGGGGAGGAGGGGTATCAACAGTGCTATGGCAGGAGGCCGGGCCCAGTGCAGGGCCAAGGGGCAGGGTCCAGGAGGAAGGACCGGTTCCAGACACAGCCACGATCCATGGAAACCTGAAGGCAAAAAAGACTCTGGGGGAAGTATAATTAGTAATGTGCAATGAAGAGACATGAATTCGCCCAGATAGCGTAGTAAAATGCACACACACACAGTGTTGCCAATTTGGGAACTTTTTTCGCTGGACATAGTGACTTTTCAGGGCCTTTTACTCGCGGCTCAGATTAAACGCAGGGGTGAGTTACCATGTTTACGGGCATCGGTGTCGCTTGATCATTCTGCCCAGGCTTCACCCAGACTGGTTTTACCAGGAACCCCGGATTAAAAAAAAAAAGTAAGCCAAATGTGAAGCCCTTGGTGCCTGTGTTCCTAGAGTCCAAGTGGGCTGCATCTCCACTGAGCTGCAAAATGTATTTACAATAAATATGTCCACATCAGTGACGATACATTTTATCTGGACTGCTACTCATGGACGACAGTCTTTGCACGACATGCATATGCCACGTATGGATAGGAGGGTGTGCTTCTGATAGTACGATCAGCCTGATCAATACGTACGAAAGAATGTGTCCACCAAACTGTTCGGTTCGGATCCTATCAGGCATCGGAGTCACGAATCATAAATCATATTAGCACAAAAGAAAAAAAAAGAGCAAATATAACTTGGTAGATAACGATCTTCAGTAAAACTTTATTTCACACGGTGATAGTTGATGTTAAACTATGTAATTGAGGGGGCTCCTTACTGATCCTGGATCCACAAGGGTCCATTACACCACTAGTCACCTTTTGTTATTAGGACTACAGATCTGCCCCATCAAAAATAAACACAAAAGTAGTCGCACAATTTTGGGCTGAACCCGACATGGTGAGGGTCGAGTTCTATGCAAACTGCAACACTTGTTGTTCATAGATCAGCATTGTAGGGATTTGTTGCTGCAGGAAGAATCTGTGAATCAAGAAACCTCCAACAGATCACCGAGGTAAAACGCCTTTTACCGTGCTGGGCCCTTAATATCAAATATTTCAACCTGGACCAGTCTTGAGGGAAAACACTGCAGTTGGCAGCTGCTAAACGGGTTGAAATGTAATTGCAACTCGTCACCATCAATGTCCACATAGGGGCCGTTCACATGCCATGTTTTCTGTTCCCTCAAATCCAATGTTCTTAATGCAGACGCATTGTGGTAGGCGCACTAAAAAGCAAAAGTGACGCCTATTTTTCAGGGTGCAACGGCTTCCCTCCGAGATGAAAAATAGTTAGACTTTTGGAATGTTATAGCGTGCGTTGCACGTGATGTAATGGGGGACAATCAAATCACAGCCGGGAGATAGTTTTTCTGTCTTGTGTAAGTATTAGTCTATGGTAAATATATGGAGGAGATGATAATCATTTTATTGCGGGGCTACCAAGCGCATTCCAGTCCGTCCCAAGGACTATTTTACTTGCTTTAATCGTTCCGCCCAAGAGCGTCACAAACAAATCGAGCATGAAGCAACCATGAGGGATTTTCACGGCTGGAAATCCATTTGTCATTGTTTAGTTTAGTCAGTGAGGTGTACTGCTAAATGAACAGAATTGATCACCATTGTCATCACGGCTCGTAGGTTTTAGTTGCTTAGTAAAGGCAGGCTCCCCAGCACCTTGGATAAAGGGATACAAGTGGAACAGCTGGCGTTTTGCACGCGTTTCCAATAAATATATTATTCAACTTTTTTTTCATTTATTGATTATCAACATTCATAGTAATGACACGGAGAATAATCTCATGACCTTATAACATGTTCTTTGTTGGTAATATATAACCATAAAATATCATTTTTGTTGATTACTCTATCTTTTAGCCCCGATATCCGTTGTTGGTGACTCACCAACACAACAAGAATGGTAAAAACAGTGTCTTGGAAACAGGAATAAATGGGTGTTTGGTCTGTTTCCAGCACGGCCCAGATATGGATTGCACCAGGGGAGTGCTGTGGTCTCCCTGATATGGGGTCATGAGAGGGGATTCCAATAAAAGGGAGCAACCCAGTAGCGGGAATAAATTATTAAACTCCCACCTCCCCAAACTGATTATTCTTAGCCCACTGAATCACAATAGATGGATAGATGTAGAGCAAAGTGATGTATTATAAGGAATGGGAGTTGAATACATATTCATATGTCACATTGAATGTGTTATAACTATGTTATGTTGTTCATGCTGTACACATGACATCTATTATACTTCTGTCCATCCTGATAGAGGGATCCTTTTCTGTTGCTCTCCCTAAGGTTTCTTCCCTTTTCCTGTACTGATGTGAGGTCCCGGGATAGAGGATGTCGTATGTGTACAGATTGTAAAGCCCTCCGAGGCAAATTTGTAATTTGTGACAAAATAAATTGAATTGAATGGACTGCACTGATCTTGACAAGCAATACATCATATATATAATACTGTCAGACATATTTTGTTTGAATAGTTATACATCATGTCTTTAACAGATAACAGATATATAGAATACATTTTTACAAAAAGACTATCTCTAACCGCTGGTCACTGTAGTTTTTAGCAACAGGAGGACATTTATTATTATTTCAGGTGAGTATTTGGTGTGTGTGGGGTGAGTCAAAATAAACTACTGTGTGTGTGTGTATGTGTTCATGGTAATACAGATGCCACCCAGTGCAACAGTGTGGCTCATGGATGTGTTTTTTTATATATTTTTGAACAACAATAGAGCGCTATGGCACAGAGGAAGACAATATATCAGGCTTTGTTACACTTACAATACTTGTAAGTAATTACATTCCTGGCAGGTCTTGATCTTTTTGTGGGATTTGTTGACAGTAAAGGTGCCACACGAAGTTACCGCTATGTCTGTCGCGAGGCAATGTCGAGGTTCTGTATTTTGAATCGTTGGCCATGCACGGTCCCCCTCAGCGTAAATACTGGACCAATATTTTAAATGGTCACTTAGACACACACAAAAACATGGGAAAAATAGGGTCCAGGAGGAAATATTCTGCAGTTACCCTTTAAGTATAGTCAACATTTTTCTTTAAATGTTATGTTGCTCCTACGAGATCTATTTAGGGTTATGGAAACATCAACATGGGCTAGTTGATCTGCCGATCTTCTGATTTGAAGGACAACCCACTCTACCAAATACGATGGGATGGAATTTAATATAATTACACGTTCAACGGTCTTCAATAAAGTAGTAGAGTTCTAAAGAAGTATCGGAAAGGACTAGGAGGACAGCAGATGATAATTGTGTTCAAAGAGAGTTGTCTTTTGGTTTGATACAATGACATCTGATGGGTAAAAGGTTTCTGAGTGCAACATAATGGAGAAAGGAAGCTGCCTCAGCCGTTGCAATTGTAACAGTGTGTGCTCATCAAAGACCAGCAGACCAGTCCACTATAGAGCCAAACAAATACTTAAAGAAAAAAAACCTAGCCATGATTGCTTAAATGCCATCACATTGAGAGCACAGGTGTTGCAATCACTGCTTATTGTAGAAAAATGTAATTGCGGCCTTTCTACATTGTGTTTCTGTACCCTTAAGGAATGAATAAGACCTTAACTTAACACAGCGTGCAGCGGTGTGTAATTAGGTTTTTATATGTGCACCGCTGTCTGGCGTTTGCAGGCCCAGACTGTGAATAAGAGCGGCCTTATTTAGGATGCAAACTGAATGTGTGAATCGCATCCTGCCCACCCTCACATTTTCAAACACAGCTTGTGAAATTAATCCAAAGTCTTTATAGTCTTGAAATCTGCTGACTGTGTAACGCAAACATGCAATACAAAACATAGCGAGAAATGCAGGGCAGGAATTCATAAAGTGAAACTAATTAAGTAGTTGGATTTTTGCATGCTGTCCATCATCTCCGGACATTTAAAATGTCATTGAAAGCTAATGAGTCTCTGAAACAATTAAAATGGGTGCTGCCATTAGTGTCCTTTCTCAAGTCAACTTCCTTTCATTCATATAACCCAATACCACAAATTTTCCACGAGAACCTTTACAATCTGTTCAGTGTACGACACCCTCCGTCCTTTGACCATTGCTTTGGAGGAAAAACGGACTCCTTTTTTAAATGAAATTCCTGCACATTAAAATGACGCAAATGGTGCGGCTCGAACACTGTGAAATTTGTGTGACGTTGTGCTGCGAAAGCCAATCAGGCTTGAGATGATCTGCCCATCATCACTGAAGTCCTGCCGTTGTTGAATCAAACTGGCTACTGCTAGTCTAGTAGCACTGGAAGCGGCAGTCATCCAGACGCAGTTCCTGGAGGAGTCGGTGCTGTGTGTGGCTACGGATAATATTATAAACCCAGACACGAGGGCGTCTGATGGTCCGACGTTTGTGGGACTTGTACAACATATACAAAGCAGAAAGACATTTTTCTTATTCCATGGAGATAAGCCACTCCTCCTCCATCTAGCATGTCTAGCATGAATGAAGCGGATGACGCGAATAACCACAAAAAAGTTTTTGGTGTGAACACACCTTTAGTTTTATGTCTGTGTACTTTGAATCTGTATAATATGTGAAGTTCTCAATAAAGTTCTTGAAATAATTTTTTTTTTATTTCCCCCTGCACCCCACCTGTAATACCACTTCGCCCCACTAGATTGGCGCGCCCCACAGTTTGAGAAAAAGTGGGCTATGCTGTGTTAACACACAGACGCGAATGGATGCGAACAAAGCGAATTTCCGCCATTAATGTATAATTCAATTCAGTTTATTTTGTATAGCCCAATATCACAAATTTGCCTCACGACATCCCTGTCCCAGGACCTCACATCGGATCAGGAAAAACTCCCCAAAAATAACCTTTCAATAAGTGATCTGCACATGGCGGAAAATGACTGATGTCAAAAAATGTAACCTCTCATCCCAGTGTTGGTTTCAATGGCCCGTGACTTACATAACAGTAATTACCATCACGCTATCCATATGAATCAGCTCAAATAACTTCACTGCACATTTGTAAAGCTCTCAGTGCTGAGTGAATCTGTTGGTGGTAAGCCATGAAGAGGAGGAAATCCATTTTTTTCTTTTTTTAATAAACCAGAATCTTAGGAGTCTCTGGTACAAAGGATGGATGCTACATCCTGAATACAGATTTGTATTGGGTGCAGCTCAAATGTGTGAATTTCATTGTGAAATCTGAATCCTACAGTGTGGGTTACACAAAGAAATACACACACAAAAAAAAAAAAAAGGAAGCGAGGGAAATGGAAAAATATGAGGGTGATTAACACTTTATCAAAACATAAACCATTATCATTGTTCAACTTCATTTGTGCTGAGAAGCCCTGTAGCTCCACTGCCGCCCGCAATGTAAATCAAGGTCATTAGATATTTCTGCAACTCTATTGCTCCTCTGCACTCAAATCTCATTTGGCCATCACTCCCAGGCTTATCGTACTGTGTGGTAATGTGGTAATTTCATTTGATCCCACCCAAGCTCGGCATAGTGCTCAATTTGACAACGCTGGAGAAGGAGATTATTTACAAAGCAAGTGTGGGGGGGGAGGTTGAGCTATTTATGTTGAAATGAAGAAGGAGAGTTTGAAGACTAGTGGTGAAACACAGAGGGTAGAGATATAATGAAAGTGTGTGTGTGGAGTGACTGTTTTAAATGGCATGCAGAGAGCACTGCATTTGCAACTTTTGAGCCACGGTTGGTGGTATATGTAGCTGGTAGCTTTTACATTCCCTCTCAATTCCAGTGTTTCCATTAGTCCCTGGCTTTTACTCTACTCTTACAACCCGACTCTAGACACACGCCGAACCGAGGAAAGCAGCAGGCGGTCTAAGTGATTTTAGTGGGCGCTTTCTCCAAAATAACTCATCATTTTATGCCCTCTCAATTGGCACAGCTAGTAAAAGTGTGTGCAGGATTTGTTTTCTGAAAAACTTGCTCTCCCACCTATTCCTACTGGTTGGTCAGTTCGTCACACAGTTGTCAGTCCCGTCACGCTTCGACGTTGTGTTGGTCTCTTTTCTGACCATGCAGAACCCTGACCTGTCCGTCACAGAGGTAGGAGATCGAGGGCTGAGGTGTGTGGTGGAGGAACTGTGTCATCTTAAAAACCACACAAATACTTTTAGGAGGAATAATTGCTGCCTGGATTATGGTCGATAATATTTATACCAACCCAGGACATTTCTTTTTTACTGCAGAAAAGTCATAGTTAGGAGTTTGGGATGTTGAGTACAAAGCACAGGACTTCCACAATGCAGACCAATGCTTTGTCATTCAGAGAGCAATAATAACATGTGTGAAAAAGTGTTCATGTCAGCCTCCTATTGTAGTTTCAATTCCAAGTTGGCGATATCAAGAATTTACAATCTGAATAATACCTTCCACTTGGTGAAAAGATCCACAGGTGTCACAAAACCAGCCATGAAAAATATTTATCCTAAAAATATTGATTTGTCTCGTTTTCAAGTGGGTTCTCAGGCACACAAATTTAACACAAAAAGTCTCTACAGTTAGGGTTGCCATTGGCATCCTTATGTTGCATTTGCGTTGTAGGGATGGGAATCGAGAACCTGTTCTTAACTGGAACCTGTTCCAAATGGTCTGACACACCGAACATTTAACAGAAATCAATAAGAGAATCGATAAAGAGTGCGGCCAATGAGCAGAATCAATGGCACTGGTATCATTAAAGTCTTGTAAATTCCCGTCCCTTGTGCGTTGGCTCACAGGCATCTGTTTTGGAGACTTGTTAAACTGTTCATTTATTCACCCCGTCAACATCACAAACACATTGCACATTGATTCAGTTGACAAAGAACCAGATGGACCTGAACAAAAAACCCACAGGAAATGTGTGAAGTCTTGGGAGGGGAGGTATCCCGGTAAATTTGAACTAGATGGAAAATTATACTTCAAAGCACCATGACAAGCCACACATCAAGTTCACGGTAGCACCTCCAACAGAACCAGAAGGCTAGACAAACTCTGGAGCACAAAGCAACCGTAATCACCTGTTAACCTACCACTACAAATATATAGCAGAATAAGGCAGTACTCAGGCACAGCGGTGCTTTGAGCTAACCGCTTTGAGCTCATTGTTTTGAGCACCATGTTATTTATAGCTTCATCACCTGAGGCTGATGGGTATGCCATTAGTTTTGCAAGTATTTTGGTCAATAACCAAAGTATTGGACAAATTGAACAAGTGACCTGAGGGTAATGCTAGATCTAAAGTAAATCCATCATGGAGGACATGCATAATTCATGAAAACCATCTAATAAAATATTGTATATATAAACCAGAATGGTTCAGGAGCTCAGGACCACTTCCTTCATTGGACTCTCTCCGGTCCCGAGTGATGTCTAAAATGTTGTACACCAGAGACAATCATATGGCAGCATGTGTTTACTATTTTAAATAAGCCACACAACCTCCACTAATAACGAAGTGAGTTTACTCACCCAAAGTTTTTTTGCGAGTAAAGCGTTGCGAATATTTGCAACTTTTGGTGTGAAAGCAGCATAAGTGAAACACAACCTCAATATTTTTATTGACCTGTTACTTCTAAAGTTAGGTAATGTACTGTTAAGAACCAAATAACTAACGAACGATTTTGAAAATAACTTGGAGTTTGTTTGCAAAGGTTAACGTTATCAGAAATTATATAGTTAAGCTTTTTTTTCATTTCTTTCTGTTGTGCTAACATGAATGTTAATGTGGTAATAACTATATTATCATTGCAATCTTACAATAGCTAACTGAAGCAAACTCATAAGGTTAGGACAAATAATGTGCTGCTTTGTTCTTTAGCTTTTTAAGTTCCAGTTATATTGAAATATTTAGGTTGTATCGTTTACCATGGTGTTATTGGTGGAGGTCGAGTGGCATGGACAAGATACAATGTATTGTATATACGCTCGTAATCAACTCAAATGTATTAATTATAAGCACAATAAAACAATATACTGCACATCAAAAATCAGTAGCATCTTAATGTAGTTTTGATAAGAAAGTGTGATATAAAGCTGATTTTCCATCATGGATCCCAGCGGCAGAAGTGCTTGAGCTTGGAGCTCTGCAGCGGAACGCTATTTCAAATGTCAACCTCATAGTGGCAATTGAATAAAAGTCAGGGGATCACTAAGTCAATGGGCCTCACTCTCTGGGAACCATGTACCAGGAAATTATCTATCTTGTTCCAATCGGTCGAATAATCAACAAGATAGTAATTTAATTTTAATGGTAGACGCTGAGCCTAGTAATTGAGGTAATTGTCCTGTAATCATACATGAATTGTGGAATAATGGACGTGTTTTCCGTTCTTTATTTCCTGCATTCCACATGTTGTATAGTTTTGACTTCTAATTGTGGTGGTTTTATTTGAATATTGAAAAAGTCCTTGCCCCGTCGCTAACCTTAACCAAGTGCTTTGCATTGCCAAAATATAACAGCAAAAATGTTAATCAGGCTTTAGAAGCCAGGTAAGGATATCATAGAGAAATAAAAAAAATTGGGGACATTGAACATTTAGCACGTTCAGTAAAAACCTATTTGGCATAGCTTACAGATACGGTCCAACATGTAAATGAGTCTGATAATTATGCATGTGTATGTTTTATTTTTAGGAAACAGTGATGGTTAGAGAAGGGAAGGAATAGGAAATGGGGTAAAAATAAATATTGGGAGACACGGGGAGGGCAATTGTCGAAGGAGGAAAGGAAGAACAAGGCATCGTTTTGCTTTGAAGTGCAAATGTTGCTGTAGTGTATGAAAAAAAGCCTCAGTAACTGTCTGACAGTCATATTCTATTATATTGGCTTTTCTCTCACCCCCTGGCTAACAGGGGAGCAGTCGGTCCCCACAGGGCTTCAGCACAAACACTACAACATAGAGGCTTTGTCACTCATCTTCTTCAAGCCCGCCTGCTCTCTTGAGTACCGAGTGCCCCTGAGATGTACAGAGCATCTTTATGGTAAAGTCGACGCAGCTAGCTCAGTACAGTACTCTGTGCTGTTCTTCCACTCCTTCTACAAACTCTTTATATATACACTGCAGCTCCATCTATTTTAAGCAGCCTTGGAGCTCCTGCTCGAGAGAGGATTTTAATTACAGTTAGGTTAAATATGTGGCTCCGTAACCAAACTTGAGAAAGATCAGAAAATAGGTGAAAAGATATCAGGTCCACCTCCATCCGCTCCATTGTTATGTGCAGCTGCAGGTAACTAGACCCAAATGCCGTCAACACTGGAAAAGGCAACTTTATTGCTCAACAGGATTCAAAACAAACAAAACAGGCTCACACACATGATCTTCAATGATCTAAACAAGACCGAAAAGGACTTCAAAATAAAAAAGGAAACACGACACAACACTACAGATCCTGACATCCATAGACTAACAGAACGATGCTGACGACAAACTAGAGATCTAGAGAGAGATGAGGAACTGAATGGTGCACAATGTGTGTAGTGGTATTCGACACACGAGTGGATTGCCTTTGTCAAACATGAACAGAATCCTTTTTCAAAGATGACGGGACTTAAGAGGAAGTCCTCCGGGAGACAGTAGCCTAAGGAAAGAGAGAAAAGCAACATGTCCGCTAGAGAGGAAGTGATCGATCTGGAACCAAGAGCTCATTATTTAGCAACGGTGCTCCAGATCCATACATCATCCTTGAATTTATCCCTCCTATGCACATCATATCTAATTATTTGATTGGCTTACACGATTTTGACCTTTGTATTCCCAGGAGAGCTGTCCATTATATCAGCGTTGCTTGTCATACAGAAAACACAGGGGAGGTTTTTCTTTTCTTTCTTTCTTCATGGCTGCACTCTCTATCAAATGTCTGTTGTCTTAAGTTAAAATGTCTGAAGTCTCCTGTTTTTTTTGGCTTAATTGCAGGTACAATGTGGACACGAGGAGCTCCAACCTTTCAAAACATGTAAGCAAACTTTGAGAAATTCTAATAATATCTTCCACAATGACATGGAAACTCTAATGGATGCCTGAAACTGTCAGAAGAAAATGAAAAATGAAATTAGTCAAATAGGTCCAACATACATAATACTGTTAGCTGAATAATGTCCAATGCGTTTGGTAAAAAGTAATTATTTTCATTAATTTTTAAATTACAACACTCTTTATTTTACTATTTGTCATGTTTTACTAGCTTGGTTAATTAAAAAATATTTAACTCCAATATTTTCGTCTTATTGTTAATCATTTATTTGTTCCTTTCTCAACCATCTCCTATTTTCCTCACCACATTTTCAGTTTTCTTAATGCCTATAATAATGAGGTGGGCGTGTCCATGTATGTTCAGGGCAGGGATTGGTTTAGGATGTGTGTGTTTTTACACTCCAAATGTTGTATTAGTTAACCATTTTATTTAACTAATTGTTTATTTATGTACTTATTATTTTTTTGACTCATCTTAAAACCCAGTTTTATTAAGTAATCAGAATTGAAATGAACTGAAATTAATTTAGCCAGACCCAGGAGGGGAGCTCGCTGGCGAGCGTCTGGTGGCCGGGCCTTCGCCTATGGGGCCTGGTCGGGCTCAGCCCGAAGAAATAACATGGAGTAGCCACCTTGTGGACTCCACCTTCAGGGAGAAGCATTGGGGTCGGGTGCTATGTAGACTGGCCGGGCAGGGGGCCTGGGCGAGCCGATCGGTGGCAGCATAGACTAGCTCTAGGGATGTGGAACGTCACCTCGCTGGGGTGGAAAGAGACAGAACTGGTGCGGGAGGTGGAGCGGCTCACCTCCACTCACAGCACTGGCTCTGGAACCAAGCTCCTGGAGAAGGGTTTGACTTTGTCCTTTTCAGGAGTTGCCCAGGGTGAGAGGTGCTGGGCGGGAGTGGGGATACTCACAAGCCCCCGGCTGAGCGCGGCTGGCTTGGAGTTTTCCCCGGAGAACGAGAGGGTTGCGGGGAATAAGGCTCTGACTGTTGTTTGTGCTTATGCACCGAACAGCAGTTTGGAGTATCTGGACTTCTTGGAGTCGGTGGAAGGGGTCCGGGAAAGGTCGCCGTCTGCTGACTCCATAGTTCTCCTGGGAGACGCTGGGGGTTGGCTGTAGCTCATGGGGGAGCGTGGTCGTCCGGTAACCACAAGGTACCCGGTTCGATCCCCGCGTAGTTGCATGTCAAAGTGTCCTTGAACAAGACACTGACGTGGGCAAGGACATAGAAACCTGGGGGGGTGATTGGAAGGAACGGCTTGCCCGATCTGAACCCGAGCGGTGTTTTGTTATTGGACTTCTGTGCTAGCCACGGTTTGTCCATAACGAATGCCATGTTTGAGCATAAGGTGGTTCATAACGTCTGGCAGAGGATCCTGTACAGGAGGTCTTCAACTCATTTAGCTGAAGCTGTTATACAAAATGACTTAATAAGTGCACAATAAGTGCATTCAACCATGAGTACAAATTCAGAACAACAAGAATCGAGAAAGTACAATTTCTTCAATAAAGTTAAACTACAAAGTGCTATCAGTAAGAGCCATTTAAGTGCTGCTAAAGTGCTACTGCGGCGCTACCTTCCCTATTCAAGGTATAGTCGAAAAAGATGTCTTTATAGTTTGCGACGGAAGGTGTAGAGACTTTCTGCTATCAATGGGGAGCTCATTCCACCATTGAGGAGCCAGGACAGCAAACAGTCGTGACTTTGAGTGTTTAGCTCGCAGTGACGGAGCTACAAGCTGAGCGAAGTGAACGAGCTGGGGTGTACGGTTTTACCATGTCCTGGATGTAGACTGGACCCGATCTGTTCACAGCACGGTACGCACGTACCAATGTTTTGAAGCGGATGCGGGCCGCCACCGGTAACCAGTGAAGGTCGCGGAGTAGTGTGGGTAAATTTCGGGAGGTTAAAGATCAGTTGAGCAGCTGCATTTTGGATGAGCTGTAGAGGTCAAATGGCATTAGCAGGTAGACCTGCCAGGAGGGAGTTATAGTAGTATAGACGGGAGATGATCAGAGCCTGGACCAGAACCTGTGCCGCCTTCTGAGTGAGACGGGGTCGTATTCTCCTGATGTTGTACAGCATGTACCTACAGGAGCGTGTTGCGGTAATGTTGGCAGTCAGGGAGAGTTGACTGTCAAGTGTCACACCGAGGTTACTGGCAGTCGGATTCGGGGTCAACACTGAGTTGTTGAAGGTAATAGTCAGGTCGTGGGTGGGAGAGCCTTTTCCTGGAACTTCTCACACATCCCGAGGGAGGTTGGCCTCCTAGCCTCTATTGTGGACAATAGAGCCTCTATTGTGGAGCTGTGGTCGGAAGGTCATCGGTGCTTGTCGTGGCGGAAATCCGAGAACCTGGGTGAGGGAATCCGTCAAGCTGAAGAAGGAGGCCTTTTGGGCCTGGTTGGCCAAGGGGTCTCCTGAAGCAGCTGACAGGTACCGGCAGGCCAGAAGGGCTGCAGCTGTGGTTTTCGAGGATGCTAAATCTCGGGCATGGGAGGAGCTGCGTTCTGAGCTGTGTTCTGAGTCAGACACGTTCTCGGTGGGTGTTGGCCTCCGTCAGGGCTGCCCTTTATTGCCGGTCCTGTTCGTGATTTTCATGGACAGGATATCTAGGCGCATCCGGGGGGTGGAGAACATCGGGTTCAGGGGTCTCTCTGCTGTTTGCAGATGATGTGGTCCTGTTGGCCTCCTCGGACCGTGACCTCCAGCATTCACTAGGGCGTTTTGCAGCCGAGTGTGAAGCGGCGGGGATGAGAGTCAGCACCTCCAAATCTGAGGTCATGCTGCTCTGCTGGAAACCGGTGGACTGCTCCCTCCACGTGGGAACAGAGTGCCTACCCCAAGCAAAGGAGTTCAAGTATTGTTCACAAGTGAGGGTAAGATGCAGCGGGAGATCGACAGGCACTAGAAGAGACGCTGCACCGGACCTTCTTGGTGAAGAGGGGGCTGAACTGGAAAATGTACTGGTCAGTCTACGTTCCAACCCTCACCTATGGTCACGAACTCTGGGTCGTGACCGAAAGAACGAGGTTGCCGATACAAGCGGACAAAATGAGTTTCCTCCGTAGGCCTCAGCCTTAGAGATAGGGTAAGGAGCTCGGACATCAGGAGGGAACTTGGAGTTGAGCCGCTACTCCTGGTTCGGGCATCTGATTCGGATAGCTCCCATTAGAGGTTTTCCAGGCACGTCCAACTGAGAGGAGACCCGGGGAAGACCCAGGACACGCTGGAGGGATTATATCTCCCAGGTGGCCTGGGAACACCTCGGGATCCCCCTCAACATGAGCTAGCGAATGTTGAGGGTGAGAGGGAAGCCTGGGTTAGCCTGCTGTGTCTGCTGCCACCGCGATCCGACCACGGCTGAAAATGGATGGCTGGATGAAATTAATTTAAATAAATTGAATTTCAAGAAAAAACACAAACTTTGCTAGAGTACCTACTATGTAGAAGCTATAAAGGAAATCATGCAGTGCCTGATTCCAGCAATAATGAGCATTAATGTATTCCCGCCCCCCCATTTGTCAGTACATTTGTTTTAGAATACATTTTTTATATCAACTTGAGATGTTTTCATTGTGTCTTTTCAGCTTTTCCTCTAACTTGTGTCTGCCTTTTCTTACTGCCTACTCACCTGGATGAGCAGAAGGTATTTTGACATCACCTTGTTATCTGCTGGACATCGTTAAACATGTTATCTGGATGAAAGTCCTATACTGACTCACCAACCGTGACAATCTCCACCTTACTGACATGACAAGGCCCCTCCCTCCCTAATAACACACACAAGAAGCATGAAAGCATGTTCCCTGACATACTAACAGTCAGCCATTTTCTCCTGCAGAACCACTTTGCGTTAAATCTGATAAAGTCTGGTAACATTTTATTTACCAGAGTTTTGGTTTATAACCATATCCTGTGGCTTTGCCAACATGCCCTCAAGTGACCCATTGCCTCTAGCTGGACTGTATTGTGCAGTATTAACTGTGTGCTCCTCTCCTCTGTGAAGGATTTCTTGGGTCAGATGTTCTGTACGCTGGGGGAGATCATCGGCTCCACTGGTAGCAGGCTGGAAAGGACTCTCTCGTAAGTACAGCATTCACACAACGTGACCAGATATCGGTGAAGCATATCAGAGAAGACCCCAGGTTTCTCTGGAAAGATTGTGCTGGACATCGATCTTTAGGAAAAACATTCAAACATATAATATAATCATCCACAAAATGCAGAAAAATACATGTATGTGTGGATATTGTTAGATTCACTAATAATCACATAATTGTTATTAACATTCGCAATGTTTGGTATAAAATAAATAGTGCAGAATCCATGTCGTGAAACAGAGTATGTTCAAGGGTCAAACTGGACAATTTACAAATGCAAGGACTTGTTTTCAACAATGACAGCCATTATAAACAGCTATGTGTGTTTGGTGATGGAGAAGGCAGTCTTCTGGAACACATCACTGTGTGATCACACTGTTTACAGTTGAGCTCATTCTGCTCAATATTTATTCATTGCCTACTACAAATTCCAATCAAAAAACATATTTGAATATACCTGAAAGGCCACAGCAAAATAGCATTGCAAGCCCACACAGAAATCAATTTAACATGTTGTGGTACCACACTATATAATGACATTATTTTTGGTTTGAAGCTTTGATTGAGGTTTTCGAATGAAACTATGAATGTTTGTTGTCACACACAATGGGGAAAATAAAAGGTATTTTTGAAAGGCTAAACGACAGCAAATAGGTATTGAGGCATTTTTTCAATACATTATGACAGAAATATGAAGAGATGATCATCCCTTGCCATGTGAGAGAGAGAGAGTGATAGAGAGGGTGGCCTAGTGCATGCAATGTGTCTGCAAGTTATTAATAATGTGAATGTCAACATTATTCGGTACAGCCCTAGTTATGCAAATGATTTGGATTGTGATATAATATAAAATAATAGCCTTAAACGACCAGACACAGACTTGAGCCCTCGCTTGAATAGGAGAAATTGCTATTATATTTCTTTATTATATATATATTTTAAAAAAGCACACTCTTTTGTGAATGTATATTCACTGAACTTCAAGTGTATTGCTTGCAAAAAGCTTCCATCATTCCAAAGCTCTTAAAGCCGTCGACCCCACGATTGGAAGATATGAAAGTGGTACCGATGACCCAACCCGATACTGTACATTCACTACAAGTCTTCAGTCTGTGCAGCGTGCCAAAGATTTGTTGAATTTGTTTCAAATTCAAAGGAGTTGATTTTAATTGCTGTTGTAACTGTACACTGCTCAAATATTAAGTTTCACTTTTCAGTGTTTCTTCAAAGTTTATTATTGATCTGCAAATCCGCAGTGTAAAATTGTTCTTTTCTTTCATTCAGTGATATACCGACTGTAATAAGTCAGCTAAAATTAACGAAATCATTGAATATTAGATTATAAATACATGTAACAGATGTAAACATAACATATGCATCTGTTTGTATGTAGACATAAAGTTGCCAATCTATAGTTGCCAATATATAGCGGTCTATATATATATTACTCAAAATTAAAGTCATGAGGATTCATCCTCTGGAGACCATGAGTGTCCGTACAAAATCCTGCAATGGCAATCCAATAGTTGTTGAGACAATGCCACTGTATATCCTCAATGGCTGATTATACTCCTCATGTAAGTCCCAAAATAAATGTTTAATCATCAAGTAAAGCTGCTTGGATTACACATTCATAAACTTGAGTACAAAAATGTTAGTCCTATTGTGAACCATCACATGCAATAATTGCACACTGATGAAAGAAACATTTTAAACGTCCGAACAGGAGTCTCCGACTTGGAAGGAAGTTACGCTCACTTGGTAAACCAGCCAGATACATTAAAGTGGAACGTGTTCACATCAAACCAACATGTTCTCAATTCCCAAAACACCACCGCTTGGTCAGTGGTCCTCAGCATCTGATACCGACACACCAAGGCTTTCAACTAACTCCAATGTAAAACTCATCTGTGTCATAATTAGACGGTCAACAGGTGTGGGAGGGTACCGTTAAAAGTGTATTCTGAATCAGTAACTAATTACCTGCGTGAGTAGAAGTTGGAGAAGATGTTCCTCTGTCATTGTTGTTGCCATAGCAAGAGGATAACTTACCGCCAGCAGAGAAAACCTGTAGGGAGACCTGAGAGTGGGAATTTATGCTGGTTTGTAAGTGAATAAAATCGCCACAAGTGGAACTCCGTCCCAGCCTCCAGTTGCAACATAATTAGCTTTATACATTGCACTGTGTGTGTTCCCCTTTTACTGCTTTACATACTGAATAATGGGGAAGTTTCCACACATTCTTTTAAGCCACATTTATTAAATACGCTATCAGATCCATACCTCATGAGTTAAAGATCTTTTATCTGCAAACACATAAAGAAAACAATACATGACTTTGTACTTTTAAGAGGATAGATCTATGAAGAACTTGGTTGTTTAAATATGAATGTTGATGTTGCCGCAAAGACAGGTCGCACTCACAAAGCATGGTAAACAAGACGGGGTTCGCAACTTAAGACAACATAGCCACCGGGCTTCTATCGCTCCCCACTAGGAGAGAGGGCACAGAGAGCACTAAATCCACGATAATATTCTGATCCGGGTACGGCCATTTTACCACTGGATGCTTTTTTTTGTCCAGTAACGGCTGCATCTCTAATGTCCCATCCTCGGGTTGTCAGATTTAAACACTAGTATCACGGTGCATGAAGAAAAATCTTAAGAGCTTTAATTTTTGACAGAGATGGAATTAACGTTTACCTTCTCATCTGACTGAAACATTTTGGATCCTAATAAGATATTCACATCCTGATTTCACAGACCTGCATCTGAGTGAATGACGGCCTTGATTTTGATTCGCATTTACACAAGCTGTCAATGATGGAGCACACCGACACATCAATGTCAACCCGACGTCTGAATGCCAGCGGAAGTTATAAAAGTACATTGATCCTCATTTAATGGCATACGGGTATCTGAGGCAACTGAGAGCATTGACTGTTCACTGCGCTGCGCACTGCTGAAAATCCCAGCGGGGTGAGCCGTATCTGTTCTCCTGTGCTCAAGATGGCATTAGGAGCATGGCGAGGATCTATTTTCAGACGCTGGGCGGGGAGAGGGAAGAGAGCCCCGTGGCATTTAACGCGTGGAGGACAGGATTACGAAGGGAAACCCAACTCGAGCACCAAGTCACGACTCACACTCTTCTGTTTAGGCAGCTGAAGCGCTCGCAGGCTGAAATGTGGGTCCGTAACAGCAATCACCCACCTGCTGACCTCAATTGAACCGCCTCCTGCGCTTTGGCAATGTACTCCACAGTGTAGTTCTGCACAAAGTACTGAGGCTGCTGTGGCGCTTGACACTTGGCTGACACTCACTGGAAATAGGCTTATTAAAAGGTGCAGTGAGCAGGACATTTTAGATTTCTAAACAGACCACAATCTATCTGCCTTGGGTTGACATGGTTGTTACAATTACTGACAAAATGGCTTGAATTCAAATGTGTAGTGAATTCAGACCCAACTTCCTCCATGAAGATGTTTATTGACTTCCCACAGCTCCTACTGAAGACACCAAAAGTTTAGGACAGCTTCAGTTGCTAGTTTTTATTTAAATTGTCACAATTAAATGAACAACAACAACACATTTCAGAAAGAAATGTCCTTAACTATTATTTATAAAGACGTGGACATTCAGAAACTCTGCTAATTTGCTACATATGGTGTGTGTGTGTGTGTCAGTGTGTGTGATTTGATTGTGACCTGGTCACCTCACCAAATCACCCCAGTACAACCATCGTCAGATTTGATTAAATACTGCAGAATAGTGATGGGTGCAGAAATACGCTGCACCGTCTTTTTGTAACTTTATGCCGCTCACTTCAAACCGGCAACAAGAACACAAACACAAGCAAGAAAATGACAAGAACATTTTCATGTGAAATGAAAAACTGATCAAACATGTGTAATACCTCAAGGGATGTGGTTTGAGAAAAACAGTTGTTTTGGTCGTTCGATGAGGTTTTCACAGTGTACTGAAATGGTATGTGTAAAACCAATTTTCAGCTGGGTGGTATTCTATATTTTTTTGAATCATGCACAGATGAAGCTTCATTTCAGATTCAAAAGAATTTAAAAAAAATATTTGATAAGAAGACCTTTGGAAAGTTTAATTCCACTGTTGATATTTTTATTGTACCACCCGCCGACATCAAGAGATGTCTCAGAGAGCCATGACCTGCAATGATTGAATGGTACCCATAGCAACCAGCGTCATCAGGGTCCGCCAGCAAAGAAGGTGTCTGTGAACACAGAAGGATTGCACTCTGATAGTATTATACTGTGTATATATATATATATATATATATATATATATATATATATATATATATATATATATATATATATATATATATGTGTATATATATATGTGTATATATATATATATATATATATATATATATATATATGTGTATATATATATATGTGTATATATATATATATATATATATATATGTATATATATATATATATATATATATATATATATGTGTATATATATATATATATATATATGTGTATATATATATATATATATATATATATATATATGTGTATATATATATGTGTATATGTATATATATATATATATGTGTATATATATATATATGTATACATATATATATATATATATATGTATATACATATATATATATATACATATATATATATATATATATGTATATACATATATATATATATATATATATATATGTATATATATATATATATATATATATATATATATGTATATATATATATATATATATATATATATATATATGTATATATATATATAGGGCCAGTGAAATACTGCTAGTCCTTCACAGTTATTTCAGTGCTTTGCATAAAGGGACTCTTTGACCTATCAGTCTGTGACCTTCACAGGGTCAACTCAAATTAAATATACAGCTTCTTGCCTGCGATCTACATGCATACAAGAAGTCTTTTTATTTGCTCCGTAAATGATTTTGTTTACTCCTGACGCCACCCACAACTGGGGCTTCGCTGCTCTCCAACAACTTCCCCTCTCTGCTGTCTCACACGTCAAATTGCTCCGAATATGGCGAAGAAGAGATCCAACCCTTTCTTGTGTCATCTGCCCTCAGATGTGAAGGAGTGAATAGTGGAAGGGGAGGGCGGCGGGAGGTCTTTTTAGACCCTCTGAGCCATAATTGATTGATTTCTTGCTCTCTGCCCTCCTGAGCTGTGGGTCTGGCTCTGCCGATATCGTTGACACACAGCCCACTTCAATTGATTCCACTTTGCTCTTCAAATGCAATTTCTGACATGGTTCTGCCATCAATCTCATCAAAACCAAACACTTCACATAGTACAGTCATCCGAGGCTTGACAAAATGACTAATGAGCAGCCCACATATCAGCTGGCACTCGCTTGGCCTCTCCGATGTAAATCTCTTTCTATCGGCAGTCTGTCTAATTAAATATTCAAATGCAATATGTAGATGGATGCTTGATGTTTTCCCCATCCAGTGTGCCACTGATACAGTAAACTGGCATGAGCTCAGTTCTTTGATCCATCCCTATTGCTCCTGCCTGTTAACAGAAACCTTGCATTAATTTGTCACTTCGCTCCACGGCACCACTGTTGTTGGCCCACCCTGTGTTTAACATCGGAAAGCTTCTGATTGCGATCTAAAAGTAACATCACAGCGCGTCGTTTTACCTTTGATTTGTTGGTTGAGTTTCGACAGAGCAGGAAGTTTGTGTTTTGATGTGACTGTTGTCTGTGTGTCCTTGTGCCGGTGTGACTCGTATTCTGAGGAGGTTGCCATGGAAAGGAGACTTGAGCTCCTGCGTGGGAGACTCAGTGTGGGGGTGTGTAAGGTAAATCCTCAGCCAGAGCTGTAGCTGAGCAACGACCCAGGGTCATGGGAAGACGAGCTTTGAATTAAGCCCTCCTGGGAGAAGATTGTGTGGGAAATGGTTTCAGGGTGACGGTGAAGTCTGTTTCCAGGTTTCTCACCTCTCTACCACAGTCTGTAGCTTGTTGGTATATTTTCCTGCTGCTATGTAATCCAAGATCCATCTAAACTAGGGCTGTCATGGCACACAGAATTCACGGTTGGGTATGTACCTCGGTTTTGGGAGTAGTACATAAACTGCTGTTTGGGTCACAAGGGTACCCAAAGGATGGCACATATCAAACTTCCTGTACAGAAAGGTTCAATACCAATACACATATGGTTACACCCCTAATCTAAACAAGGGGCTTAACATGCAGGCCCTATTAACTTGCAATGAGGCCCTGTTGCAGAAATGAGCAGGGGTCCCCTAATAAATCCCGAAGACACACATATTCCCTCAATCCATTTTTCCCAGAACAAACCACCAACTACTCCAACACTGGAACATTATTTGCATCAGGTTTTCTGTGAAACTCCCAAGAAGAAACAACGGCATCAGTCTTGCCCCAAAATGACATATGTTTACATTCAAGCAATCAAAACATGTGTAATGAAGAGAGTGGGATGGATGGGTGGGTTAAAACCAGGGACTTACACCCAGGAGACCAGTGTTCATGTGAAACCGAAAACTTAACGTTGAGTTTTTTCTTAGAAACATACGAAGCCCTTTGTGTCTTGTAAATCCTTGTGCGCCTGTGGATATGAAACAATAAGGAATCGACAACTAAGTGCTGCTGTTCAATCTTGTATCCTAATGACAAAAGTGTAGACCTTTGTCTTCATTAGACCCTGACTTTAATCATTAGATCCTGACAAAAATAAGGGTATGTATAGCATATTATTGTCTGGCCGAAGAAACTGTGGATAAGATAACAATTAAATAATTCTGAGCATTAGCTGCAGTCCATTTGAAAGGAGTTGGAGGCTCTCCTGAAGGCAGGGTTGCACCCCTGAGGCCAAGCCATCGTCTAATCTTTTGATGAAACTATTGACCTGTTGATTACATAATGGGGACTGGAGTTTGACCAAATGAAACTTCTTCGGTACATAACAGTTATGGTACATGGAGTACATCAGATCCAAAGTACAGGAGGAAAGTGTATAAACAATCCCAGAGACTACAATAATGGTCTTGTCGTTTACTAAATCACTTTTTATGCCGGATGGCCGTTATGTTTTGCGATTTTTGATTCATTCGCAATATCTCAGGAACGCCTCAAGGTAATTTCTTCCAATTTAGCACATCCACCTGAACTTGAGGATGAACTGATTAGAATTTGGTGGTCAAAGGTCAAGGTCTCTGACCTCACGCCCATCCCATTCTCAGCAACGCCTCGAGGGTATTTTATCAAATTTGCCATAAACATCCACTAGGACTAAAAAATGCATATGCTAATTATGTGTGATTAAGTGATGACATTTTTGTACAAACATAAATGTAAACTGCAACTTGATTGGGTTACGGCAAACAACCGCGAGGCCGTAATTTTTTTTTGGTGAAATCCCAGTGAAGCTTTCAGGCAAAGTCACAATTGTTCAAAAGAGAATTGTATCTAGGAATCAAATTTTCCCCCACCCCTAATTCCAGCTATCCCACAATGCCTTGAGAAACGATTCACCGAACATCCCATTGAAAGTAAATCAGAGCATAGAGAAGAAAGAGTCAGTAGCAGCACATTCACTTAGTCTATATTTGCTTTATAGTTTCCATACAATGATATGAAATACTTTCCTATGGACATGTTATTTCTCTATTTGTTTCCATAACTCCCGGCCCATCAATAGGTCACTTTGCCACCATAACTTGCTATCCCCCGGCCCATCTATTTATTTCATATGCGTGATTAAATCTTCTCCAGTGCACAGGATAGAATAACGTTCCCAAAATAAATTATATCCAGCAAACATCAATTTACAGCAGGAACAAGCTGTGGAGGTACTTTATTGAGATGTACGAGCTGGGGGGTTCTGAGCTAAATCAGTGGAGGAGGAAGGTGACTGCATACCACATCACCCCCCGGTATTAGCTGTTTTTTCCTTGCTCCCTTCCCTGTCAGCCTCAGAGACGTGCAGAGCGGCAACGTGGAGACGCTGCTCACTAAGTTCCTGTAATTACGTTCCACATCGAGATCACCTCTTAGCCCTGATAAGATTAAGATGCATATGAAATATGTTGCGGCTCCCCCTCATTCACAGCTCCCAGCCTCTGAGCATTTTCTAAATGTCATCACTGACCTGGCTTTAGCCCTCTTAATTAAACCGTACTCTCTCTGCAATTAGGAAAAGACCTTGGATTTATCAATTTGGATGAAACTTGAATTTCTTACTATCTGGACTCTGTAACAAATCAGAGCTGAAATAGCTCCCCATCACTTAAACTTCTGATGACAAACAATACAATACAGCACAATAAATTGTGTCCCCCAGATAACGGACTGCGGTGTGCACCATTTAGGACTTCATTTAAATTTTAATGATGTCTTTGCACATAAATAATAAAACACAAGAAGCAAGAAAGAAAAGTGGATGCAAACTGTGGAGGTGAGAGGAGGACAGCCAACGAGTTTTGAAAACATATAAGACTCTACAATAACTGACAGATCATAAGCCCCACCCATTTCCAACCACTGCTCCAATCACCAGATGCCTCTGACCGCTTTTATTATGATATGACTTGATGTGTGAATTACCAATTTACCCAACATACACTGCAAACGTTTCTCTCCTCCTGGTTTGCTGTTGTTCCATACGTTGCACATTGTACAGAGAGTTTTCACTTCCCTGGCATCATGCACATAAAAAAGATTTTTCTATTCTTTTCGAAAGTTGTACAAATGTTAAACCTGCATGGTTTGTGAAACATTCATAACCATCTTGTTGACGGTCCTAGGTCTCCTGACTACAGTTTCAAGTTCAGCAGAGTGCTTGATATTTTCGAGTTAGGGAGGGACTTGTCAGAGATATTGATTGGCATCTATAGTAGCCCCCTTTGCCAAATTTTAGATTGACGGTATTAACTACAGACTTGCCGACCTGTACAGGTTTAGCATAGCAGGCACGGTTGGTTTGTGGACTGCCTTGAGTTCGGCTATTTATCTGTCGTCATCTTGGCTTTTTGCTGCCAATGAACAGAGATTACCATATTTAGAATGAGGAGTGACGTAGAACTGCCGTATACGGCTGTGGTAGCGCCAGTGAACTGTCAATCACAGGTAATAAATCAAGAGAGAAGTAGAGTAATTTTCTCATAGACTTCTATACAACCAGAAGAGTCGCCCCCTGATGGTCAGTAGAGAGAATGCCTATTCAATACACTTCCGCATTGGCTTCAAGGTGCAGAACCGTGGCGCCATGTGATAAAACACAGTAAACATCTATTCCGCTTTTACTTTAACTTAAAAAACTTGTTTCTTACAATGTCAGTCTATGAATAATATTGAATTTAATAACATTTAATTCAGTAAAAAAATGGGAATTATAAAAAAGCAGTGTGGCAATGGTTATATGAATTAAACTCACATTTAATTGAAACATGTAGCTCTATCTTTTGCTCAAGGATGTTTAAGGTCATTGTATTTAGATAACTGATATGTATACCTCTTAATCTGGGCACGACTCGTCAAGACAACGTGTGCCTTAGAATCTCTTGAGAACATTTGTAGTAGACCGAGTTGTGTATTTTACACCTCAGCAGTGCTTCTGTTCATGGGTTTTTCCTCCCGACCTTTCTCCTCTCTGCAAGCAGACTTTTTTGGCACATCCAAAGCTCAGACTTGCATCGGCACTGAACATAATTGCAGCGGGGTGTTTGATCTTTGTCCAAATAGATAATTAGCTGGAGATGCCATAGCGCGCCACCCACCGTCTCCTTTCACACCTGTGCTGTGAGGAGACGCTGGCAAAGAAAACGGATCCATTTCCACCAGCGGGCTCTGCTCCGGCTGGCTTCGGTGACGGCAGAGATCTCGAGGGTTTGTTGAGGGTTTTCGGGGGGAGTCTTTTTGCCAGCTTGGGCTATTTATAGCGGCATTTACCCTGCAGGTGATCAACATATTTTATTTAGGCTCACTCACTGACTGAGTGACTGGGTGGCACTGAGGCTGAATGTTCTCTTGTAACATTGCTGCATCCTTGTGTCTTCAACTTGGATGAAATTCATTCTGTTGTCATTCACGAGGCACATATAACAGCTAAAGTTCACCAAGTAAAAAAACAATCCGGGTCACAGTGCAGCAGAGCAGTGCAATTGTCCGCTCCTGTTGCAGGATCCCCAAGGCTTTCTCAGGCAAGAAAAGGAACATCCCTCTACAGGGTTCTGGGTCTTCCCCGGGGTCGTCCGACAAGTTGCATCCTGATTAGATGCAAATGCAATACAAGGAAATGGATTATAGCAGTGCTTTTCTAAAATTACTGGGATTCTTTGCTTATGGATTTGTCCTGGCATATATCCATTACAGACCGTGTACCGTGAATATCTTATTCCTTAGCTCCCCTTAATGTTCATCCCCTCCTATTGGGACTTTAGCCATGTGGCTTTCTACATGCTGATTTTTACTTTGATTACAACTGATAGGAAGTTGGCGTTTATCCCATCCACGCATTACTGATTACTCGTTAAAAGATATGTCTGATGTTATTCTATATTTCTATTCTTGTCAACAAATTCCAAGAAAGATAAAACACGTCAATGTGTTAATCCTATCGAATGTGTTCTAAATTCCCTACTCTTTCTGAAGGGAAATAGTTCATTTGTTGGGGACTATTTTCAGTGATTAATCCACATTTGGGGCTTTAGTGAGTGTTTTTCGCAGCATGTGGGATCGGGGCGAAATAAACGCCAGTGTGTGTGTTCATGGTGATGAAGGATCATGTCACCCAATGTAACAATGTGCCTAACTGATATGTTTTTAATAGTTTTCAGACAACAATGGAGCTCCATGTCAGGCACACATCACTGTGGGTTTGGGTCTATTCATGTGAGAATATAAAATATCAGCAGACTTATCTGTTATGGACCATCTACCGTGTGTTAAACACACGATGGATGGTGGCAGTTCACTTCTACTTGACATTCCCACCATGCCAGTTTCTAAGCTTCCTCCTATTCATCCAACCTCAACATTCAGTTTGTCCATCCTGTCAGTCATGCTGTATTCTGGCCTCAGGCCTCGTGGCATGTTTGCTAGGCTGCCACAGCGCTGTTATGAATCCACCTCCAGGCGGCTTGTGTGGTTAAGTGGGTGACAAGACGCTGACATTCCCTGCCGTGGAGTTTGCATATGTGCTCCCGCAGAATTAAAAGGAGGAGAACAAAACAGCGAGAGCAATGTTTTGGGTAATGAGACTATTTGCGGAAGTAGCTTCAGAAAAGGGAATGAATATTTTTAGAGAGAA
Organism: Cyclopterus lumpus; assembly: GCF_009769545.1. NCBI lineage: Eukaryota > Metazoa > Chordata > Actinopteri > Perciformes > Cyclopteridae > Cyclopterus > Cyclopterus lumpus. Next base: position 8,635,748 of record NC_046970.1, on the reverse strand, counting down.
AAGAGAGAGAGCTGGAAGGCCTTCAAGAGTCTAATTTGCCAAGTAAAGTAATATTTCTTTGGGCTCTCTCTCCTTTCTCTCTCTGTACCTACACCATAACAAAAGGTACCTTGCTAAGTGGAAAGTCCTTTGAATGTGAGCTGTTTTCTCTGATCACACAGACGTGGTGCGCAGCTTTATGTCTCCTCTCTGTTTTTTTATCTCCAATATATTGCTCGCCGAGGACTGGTGTAAGGGGCAACACATCATTTTGTGTCTGTGACTAAGACCATATGCTGACTACAAATAGCTTGTTATTCCAGACAGGTGGCCATTAGGATTCTGTGAAAATGTTAAAAAGAGAGCTGTTTGCAGCGATATGAGGACGAGTAATCCCTTCTTTCAAGTCCCTCTTTACAGTGTAGCGTTTGGAGTGCTCGTTCCCAGTTCTGTTCTGAGAGCAGCAACAAATCAACTCATCAACAACGGTGGGTCTCCTAAAGTCTTGTACGTCCTCATATCTAAACGACAGAAGTGGTTGTTTGCCAAAAACTCCCGAAACGACATATGACTGCTCGTAGTACCAGCGACAGGCACACTTTTTAATTGACGATGTTAACCTCGTGAATTGAAACAATAATACTTGCTTAGGTTGAGGATTAGATCATATGTAATGTAAGGGAACGGTTGTAGCAATCTAACAGCCAATTTTCCAGCCGGTCAGATAAATCATTCATGTACATATTAAGGAGGGCTGGTGAAAGTACTTCATTACCAATGCAAAGGGAGCAGAGACTCAATTACCCCAATGCAAGCCAATATGCTAAGATTCTTGGGGAGGTAGAGAGAGTGAGAGCAGCAAAATAAATTTTACTCTGCATAGTCTCCAATGTGGACCTAATAGTTAGCCTAACATGAGTAGTAATAAGAGGTGGAGACGCCACATTTGGCTGACTGTCTGACACCATTTTCATTTGTTCTACGATTCAGAATCACAGATTCACAAATGGCTTATTCTTTTTATACATGTAGCCACAATCAAAGCTCAATATTCTATCGCTATGTTGCTCCACGGCAAACAGTTTGTCCTTGTGTATTCAATTTGGCAGCTTTACTTCAAAAAGGGCAACATCTTCTAATACAGCCTACATGATGTCTACACAAACACCCACTGTCACATGGAGGTATTTCAGTGTGTTCCAACAAGAGTCCTGCTCGATTCCTGCGGAAGTGAGATCGATCGGTGTTACATGTTGTTGATAATTATCTTTAGTACGCTCTTCAAGCTCATCTACTTTGAAGACCTGTAGAAGTGACAAAACACATTAGCCGAGAAACTTTCAGAACAGGGCATGACGAGCAAGGTTGTCAGTGTCAAGAAGCAATTAGAACACAAATGGGTTTGACCTTTGACTTTGAGATATTGAATGTCTTCTAACAATGGCTGTAGTATTTTGCTAAGTCTCTCCATCTCTAGAATTAAGGAGAGCTCAAATAATAATACACAGCACCCATTTTGTGTTTTTAAAAAAAAATTTTAACCGAAGGGATTATCGGTCTCTACATTGTCAAAATAAAGTAATTTGGCTACCTAGTGTACAGCGGCAGAGAAGCAGATGGTGCACCAATCGTCTCGTATTTTAACATCTATATTTATATCAAACTCAATGTAAAGCCTCTAATTTTATCACTGCAAAAAAGAAATTTGATGCCGTCAGTAATAGACATCTACTGAAATGTCTCTGAGATCAGCACAATCCGTCCACTCTTTCTGGCAGTGGCTGCCCCTTTGTCCCTGGAATACTTCTGTTGGTTTCACAAGAGATATTTTATCAGATAAATATTTTCCCATCTTACTTTCCAGTTCCTTATGAATGTATCATCACAACGCCCGTAGTCCGGTTTGTGTCTTCTTTTGCAAGTGTAATGCACTGTATTAGGTGGGGAGTACATTTGGGCTGCAAATGCAGCTGCACAATCATTAAGAGTTTGTGAATCCAAGATCTGCTGTGTCTTCTACCCGAATTGGTTCTTTAATATTGTCATTCAATATATATAGTGTTCAGAAACACATTCAAGTTGTTCATTTGATATCATTTTTTAATGGTCTCCGTTAAGATGTTTTGAACAGGAGTTCTCTGGGAGTTGTTCTGGCAACAAATAATGAAATGCTCTTGAGATGCAGGATGAGCTTCCTGACTTCTTCTATAATTACACGCTTGCTCTTTGGGCGCACATACGTACTTATGCCATAACCTGGAGCTTTGACATGAGCTTGGACATGAACATGACACGCTGCAGTCAGATAGGGTGCACAAGGTTTCAAACCCAATACATCAAGAACTGCTTGTCAGTTTCCGTGGGTCAGCTTTTCATCTCCAAGCGGAACAGCGATCTTGTCACCTCTTCCGATGATCAGTTACTGTTGAGCAGTTTCACGTGGGTGTCTGAGACGTAAAGAATATGTGTCTGTTTGGTAGTAACAAAGAATAGTGTCAGCTACTAACACATTTGTATGAAGAGCCTTTTATTAATTTCACAGGGCAGGTATGGCACAAAATCATCATGTGCCACAAAGAGTCTCAGCCATACTGGATGTAGTACAGCTGACATGACAGCCAGTGCAGTCACTGTAAAGTGGAGACATAGGAGGGAAGAACCACACTGACAGGACTGCATGCCAGGCTCGGATTGAAACACCGAATCAGCTGTGAGGCAGCTCGGACATGAGCAACTGAGGTGTTGCTAGAAATCAACTTTACACCATACTCATACATGCAAACGTGTTGCTGATAGCTAACAGCCATTTAAAATCAATAACAACAAAAGTGTGAGTAGGCTTTTGTGGGTCACAGCTAAGCAGCATATCACTTTGTCAATGTCCACTCCAGGACAAATCAATCCAATTCTGAAACACTGCAGCTATTTGATGGAGTGTCACATGGAAGTCATATTTTCTGATGTTTGCCACAGCCAAACCTTCTCTTTTTGGTTTCTTAGACACGTGAAACACAAGTTATCATCAAAATAGCCATTGACATGTATATACAGTAAATAGTTAATTATTTAGAATTTTGTAGAAATGAAAAAATTGCCTCTTTGTCCAAATGTTTTCATTCATCATTATTAATTTTTTGAAGTTCACTGTAGCGTTCCTGTAAAATTCACGAAAAACGCCTATCCAGACGTACCCAACGTAAAGCTGTAGGAAAACCATTTGGAGTAAATGCATGCTTTTGGTCTCTTTTGAGAGACAGTCAGAATCACTTTAAGTGCTGCTGACATTGAGTAATATAAGTTGGCACACACATAAGTAGAAGATTTTCTATTTTCGCCTAAATATTTTTGTGAAATAGATGCCTGCAGATGATTATAGCTGTGACTTATGGTCTGGAAAACACAATGGGAGCACAGCATAAAGCCTTACCTAGTCCAAGGAAAAAGTAGATTATAATTTTACAGAAAATGAAGATTTTACACATGTTTTACTAAGGGTATGTTGAGGCATTTTTCCAATAAAGGCCATTTGGAGACTCCATTTTAGGCCCTAATGAAAGGTGAAACAGAGGTATCATATACACATTCGCTATTGCACTATTGCTGACACAAAGGAACTGAAGCATAAACCCTTTGTGTTTTTTCCCCGAATTGAAATCAAATTGTGTGCAAAATGAAAAAAAATCGACAGGTTGTCATTACGTAGTGAAATTGCGGGTTTTGTTCACTTATCTGGCATCCCAACATGGCACTTCCTTGTTTTCGTCTTTTCATTGGCTATTCGAATCCAGAGTCATTTGACAAATCCGACTCCGTGTGCGCGCACAGTAGCCAAAAGAAGTTAGTCAGCCCTCTTCTTCTTCGCTGACTCTAGTTGGCTAATGTGGGTTTAGAAGAGGATATCTTGCTCCTATTGGTTTTACATTTGGTGTCAATCGAAAGGTTAGAGTCGAACGAACAGTTTGATATCCGGGTTGTAAAGGTGCGCGGCAGAGAATGGCTTTTCAGATCGTCCGTAGAACAATCTAAATGGATCCAGCTCAGACTATGCTGCTGTGTTTCAAACCACTTTATAGACAGTATATGACAGCATTTAAAATTTGATCCAATTTGGCTCCATACTTGGTTAGCAGTGGGAAACCCTGTTCTCCCTCTGTCACTCTTTCACTCTCCCCCCCACCCCACCCCCCATACTTCACAGGAGCAGCAAAAGGAGGTCAGAGTGTCTCTAGAGATTTATTTCTGTTTTCCTCACATCCAGCTCACAGCTCCCAGCCAGCACCTCATAACCCTCCAGTTAGCACACACACTACACTATACAGTCCATATATTATTTATTAATCGCTGAGCGCACCGACAATATGATATCACTATCCCAAAGCCATGCCGTGTTCTTGCCTCTCTTAATTGATTCTATCCTAAAATAGCCAAGGTAAATATGCAGTAAGCTAAGACTAATGAAAGTTCAAATTCTCTCAAACGACAGCAGCTGCCCACATCAGGACATTAATTGCACCTCCTCGCTCCTATTTCCTCCTACTCAGTCTTGGTGCACGCAGCCATCGCCATTAGATATTTCCTTCAGTGTAATGAGGGTAGTAATGAGCATAGCAGGGATTGCACCACTTACCAATCAATGCGTTACTCTGTAATTCACAGCTCCTCCTCGACACTCAACCTCAAACCTACTGGCTATTTATTATTGAAGGCAACCCAATGGCTTCTCGCTGGGCTTTGGGTCTAACCTAGATAGGATGCTGTCTCAACCAGAGCTCTGTCCAGACTGCTCACTTTGGATCTGAGATGACACCATGCATATTGTAAAAGACAATAGCGTGAATGCTGCACTGCCATAGATTGCAACGTGTGCCACTAGACGATAAACGTCAAAATGTATCATGTATCTGTTCAAATTATTTTAAATCATTTTCTTTTAATTGCAAAAAGCAAAGCAGGCCATACAAGTCTGTGTGGAAGCCAGCATTTTCTAGGGCGACTGCCAGTATCTGTTTTTACTGTAATTGCAAGGGATACAGACGGTAAGTGTCAGTGAGTTTTTGGAATGTTTTAAGAGTGACTGACTCTGACCTGGTTTCTTTTCAAATAGTGTGTTTTCTTCCCATGGAACGCTCAGTGTTTGTATGTAGGCCAAACCAGCACGAAACTAAAAAAGCTCACAGAAAGAAAAACAACGGCAAATTTCTTTCTCTCCTCCCGTTCACTTTCCTGTTGCTTTATGCTCTAAAACTCCTCAATAATCCACTTAAGTATACTAGTGTAAAGAGAATGTTCCCACAATGCCCCCTTACTGACAAAAAAAAAAAAAAGCTCTCCTCTCCTGCTGTGTGAAATTTCTCGTCACATTTTGCAGGAGCGTGAGTGCTAAACAAGAAACACAAACATGCATAATGAATTGTCCTCCTTTCTATATAAAAAAAGGCCAATGGACATGTTTTATCTTCAATGGCTGTCTCCGGGGGGAAGCTGGAGAAGGGCGCACATCTTCAGCTATTCTCATTTGCTGTTCTGTCCCTCTCTTACCCAAATCTTCTTTGGAAGATTTTCCAAACAAGTTTTCTTCCCCCTTGAGTTCCACTGCCTGACACACTTTGTCTTAAATTATGTATTTAAAAAACACACCAAAAAAAAGTTACAATCGGAGCCTTCATTTGGACTATATGTGTAATACTCTCCTCCTGAACATTAGCATAAGAGTAGCCATCCAATCAGGATCCACCTGAATACGTGTAAAACCCACAGTATATAAGGCAGCACATGTCTGCCATCCTACATCATCTTCAGAAGCCGCCATAGAGGCAACATAGATTAAAATATTGTAACCTTCCTTCTAACCATAGACTGCATGGAAGAAGGGGACAGAGTTGTTGAGACGTCACCCATTGGTTGGTGAACTGTTGTTTGGAAGCCTCGTGCTTGGTGTTTTGGCGGAAGTGGCCATAATTGTAATGCAGAGGAGTGACGTAGAGACGCTATATACGTCTCTGGTGTCAATCTAAAGCTCTATTGAAGAAGACTTGAAACTAGAGATTGAGACCATAAACTCATGTTTACAATGTTTACTGAGATACATCAAGAGAGAAGTAGAGTCAGTTACTCATAGACTTCTATACAACCAGAGGAGTCACTCCCTGATGGCCATCAGAAAGAATGAAGGTCTGACACACTCCCGCATTGGCTTCACTTTTCAGAACCGGAGTTTGCCTCTTGGTTCTAACACACACAGGCTCGACCCGCTACTGGACTTGACAGGAACAGTGGGTTGAACCAGATGAATGCACCTAACGCAAGAACAGCTGTTCTGTGCTTCTGATGGGGGCAGTGTGTACAACTTAACATGCAAACATATGAACTGGGTAAAGCAGATGTTGCTTTTCCTTTCGGTCCCCTGCATCGGGTGGAAGACAAAAAGCATCCATCTGTATAACCGGTGATCTGAACAAACTTACGTCTTTGGGACAAAGGGGGCATTTGGTCTGAGGGTAACTCCACTTCGGCAGGTCCTGTGCTGGTTGCACATTGAGTGTAATATGAAAGGCGCATTCTCATTTGTTTGTTTTACTGGTCAGAGAAAATGAAAATAATGAGAGTCTGTTAACTGCATGTATTTGCTCTCAAAAGTACATGTACTGTAATATCACATGCATAAAACGTTGTGATTCATGAAATGTATATCTCTTCAAAATGGATGGTTTTTCATGATTTCAAGATAATTAAATGTGATGTGCAAATGGCAGTATAAGGAACATTCAATTACACAAATGTTCTCTTCTCATGATATATAGATTAGACCTTTTGTGAATTGGGTCGGGATGGTTTGCCATTTTTTTGTGAACCCCCAGAAACAAAGTTTCTGAAACACTGCTCTCGAACGAGGCTCCATTTTCACTCAGCGGCATGAATAGACTTTTCTTTTTAGTTTCGTAGCAGGCGGGTGCTCATTACCTAATTACTATCAGGGAGAGCAATGGCACAAAAGAGACGGGGAGGTACAGATGTCTGTGTGAAGTCCACGCTTTAATTGGAGTGGAAGGAAGAAGAAGGGAAGTATGCTTTAACCTACTTTAATCCCTCTTCTCTTTCTTTCTTTCTTGTTTCGATTCACTGGCTTTCTTTCTTTCTTTTTTTATTCACTGGCTTTGTTTTGATACACACACACACACACACACACACACACACACACACACACACACACACACACACACACACACACACACACACACACACACACACACACACACACACACACACACACACACACACACACACACACACACACACACACACACAACAGAGCAACTATTGCCAGTGCAATTCAGACAGTCGGGGGATTACAGTGGTTATACGGGTGACCCTGTGTGCTGCAGTTACTCGAGATTGTCACTGCTCATGCTGAATCCCCAGTACTTCCTCTGTAATGTAAAACAAACTATAAGGGTCTAGGTGTATGCATCATGTGTTTGTACAAAGCCCATGCAGCCATGTATTTCACATTTGAGCACTCAAAAATAACATTGTTGTGCTCCCCATGCACTTCAGGAAAGGTGTCTTTTATGATTCATTACTGCTGTACATGCAGGGGAGTATAAAATATGCCCATGAACTTCCCTACGATTTACGTTTATTTCATTGCATTTTCGTTAATGGAACACATATGGCCTATGACAGAAATACATATGGGACTGGGTTAGGTGCAGCGGATCTAGAGACGATCACTGCCCACAGCATCCATCTTTTGACCACCCAGCCGGACCAATTGCCAAAGAGGGAAGAGAGCCGGGATTAGAGCTAGACTGGCCCAGCAAGGGGTTTTGACTTGGAGCAAGGGAGCAGTACCAAAAGATGAAACTGTGTGCTTTAACACTCATGCCATAAGCAGATGTGTGATTTAGTGTTCACTCGGCAATACTGTATCGTACAAAATGACGTTTCATACAACTACTGTGGAAGAAAACCGCATTTTATAAACCTTCCAACCTGGTTTCTGTCAGCAGACTAAATGCCCTTTTTACTTTTAATGACCTTTTAATGACCAATGATGCTGGTATGAGTTCAATGCTTGCAGTGCTGGATTTCCCTGAAAACATAATTGAAAATGCAGTTTTGTTGTTTGGGAACTTCTAGGTAATTTTGAATAGAGTGGCTTTGGGCCTGTTGTTCGACACATGTGATTGGCTACAACTGAGATTAAGGCAGCAGGGCGATGTGCAAGCACAACCATTTGTGTAACATATTATTTAAACGCATTAACACGCTGCATTGTTCTTTATCTAATTACAAAGAATAACCTGGGGTCCAAACATTGTTTTACCTGAAATAAGGAACCTGAGCATGACCTTGAGGTTATTTGATCTTTTTTTCCAAAAATTCCCCAAACCAAAGAATGACTTTACAGCTTCATACAGTTACTGCATCTCTGCTTTAGCTCCAGTCATCCAAAAAATATTAAAAAACATATTGAAGAGCCCTACATCGTCCATTCATTGCAAACGACAAAGTGTAGTTAATTCTGTAAGAACTGCACAAATGCAGTTTCAACCTTGGGAAAATGTAACATGCTTCAAGACACTTTTTTAATGGCCTTCACTGCTTTGCAAGTGTTGGAAAACTGAGAGGAATATGATTTCCTCTGACATGGCCAAAACCATCGACAGAAGTGAACAATTAACAGTTCAAAGTCATTTGTTTCAGACAGCATGACGGCATGTTTCCCCAATCCCAATTTATTTGTAACGGAACACATTTCTCAACTCTTTCCTACTTCAATTTACTCTCTGCGCTTCACACTTATCGTCACCACGGTCCCTGACTTCATCCCCTCCGCCTATTCCTAAAACGCAGACCACTTCCCTTCTCTCCATCCCTCCATCCTCTGTTCTCTCTGGAGAACATGAAAGCTTTTCATCAGAGAGCTGTGTAATTGAATGAGCTTCTCATGCTGTCTGTCGCCACGTCACCCTGTCATCCCATCAGTGGGTGACAAGAGAGAAATGGATGGTGTGTGTGTGTGTGTTCACCCGGTCCTCCCCCCCCCCCCCCCTTCACTTCTCCTATTCCCTGCCTTGTAATCAAAATGAACATCAAGCTCCCCGTGTGGAAATCCCAAAGGGGAGAGATACTTTGACAGAGGGACAACCTTGCACGCTGTCAGAAATGGACACACACGCGTTATTGCTGTACACACAGAGCTGCATGCACCCTTCATTTATGTGGACACACAAATGTACTCTTGCATGTTCACGTCTCCATGACAGAGAGCCGAGCACCAGAGGATTGGCGTTGCCGGGTAGAATAGTCTTCTTCTGGCTGAACTTTGTCCTGCAGGATGATACTTTGAACACAAAGGTCCTCTTCTTCCTGTAGCATCACCATTTAAATGTATGTATTGTTTCCCAATGTGTTTGAAGAAAACTGAAGCGATGGAAAAAAAACTATGAGGAAATCCTGACGTTCAAAGAAAAAAGAGAAACCTCACTTCTGTAGCTCTAGCCCCTGAGGCGACTAACCTGACGCTGTGATTTCTCTCTGAATGACTGCCTAAAGAGTGAAAACATGTAAGCACATATACACTGAAGAAAAATAAACAGCCTGTTCTTTCTTTCTTTCTTACCCAATCTTCTTTGTTACCTGTGGAACATTAGGCCACAATGAGCTCCCTCTGTACTTACGGAACAAACAAATTCCATAATCAATAGTTGGGAAAATTTGACAAAATCTTAAGCAGTGACTTGCCCACCAGAACGAAAGAAACAAAACTAAATCTGATTTGCAGCACAGTATCCCTTGGTACGTTTTATATTGTAAAAATCTGAACCTCAGTTTTTGCATTCAGATCTAGTGCCTTGGCACGAAGTAATAATAGTTTATTTTTCAAACCTTGAACATATTGTAGTTGCCGTTCAGGTATTGTAGAAAGACAGGATTAGTAGAATCTAGAAACTAGTTATAATGCTGATTTCAACCCATTTTCAAAGTACGGTAGCATTATCAGCAATCGGCGACCAGATGGTTAACTAACTAAAAACTATCTAATTATTCTGTGGTTCACTTTGGGGGATCAACTATGATTTGATACACAAGTAGTAGAAAGCCGCAATTAAAAATGTTGTGTGTGTGTTTGTATATGTGTATGTATACATATACACATTTCACTCCAATGACAACATACCATACAAATTGCTCTAACAATAACTTCTAAAAATACTTTTTCCTAAAAGCCAGGAGAAAGTGGACAGTCAGCTGTAGGCTTGCTTCATTATTACATTACATTATTACATTACATGTCATTTAGCTGACGCTTTTATCCAAAGCGACTTACAATAAGTGCATTAAACCATGAGTCCAAACTCAGAACAACAAGAATCAAGCAAGTACAATTTCTTCAATAAAGTTAAACTACAAAGTGCTATCGGTAAGGGACATTTAAGTGCTACTAAAGTGCTACTACGGCTCTACCTTCCCTATTCAAGGTATAGTCGAAAAAGATGTGTTTTTAGTTTGCCACGGAAGATGTAGAGACTTTCTGCTGTCCTGATGTCAATGGGGAGCTCCTTCCACCAATGAGGAGCCAGCACAGCAAAGAGTCGTGACTTTGTTGAGTGTTTAGCTCGAAGTGAAGGAGCTACAAGCCGATTGGCAGAAGCCGAGCGAAGTGAACGGTTTGACCATGTCCTGGATGTAGACCGGACCCGATCTGTTCGCAGCACGGTACGCAAGTACCAATGTTTTGAAGCAGATGCGGGCGGCCACCGGTAACCAGTGAAGGTCGCGGAGGAGCGGAGTAGTGTGGGTACATTTCGGGAGGTTGAAGACCAGTCGAGCAGCTGCATTCTGGATGAGCTGTAGAGGTCAAATGACATTAGCAGGTAGACCTGCCAGGAGGGAGTTGCAATAGTCTAGCCGTGAGATGACCAGAGCCTGGACCAGAACCTGTGCCGCCTTCTGAGTGAGAAGAGGTCGTATTCTCCTGATGCGTGTTATTGCGGTAATGTTGGCAGTCAGGGAGAGTTGACTGTCGAGTGTCACACCGAGGTTCCTGGCAGTCGGAGTCGGAGCCAACACTGAGTTGTTGAAGTTAATAGTCAGGTCGTGGGTGGGAAAGCCTTTTCCTGTTCAGTCTTGTCCGGGTTAATTTTCAGGTGGTGTGCGGACATCCACTGAGAGATATTAACGTGATGTTATACAACAAGTATGTCCAGAATGTAGGTAACTCCTGCTCTATATGTGTCCCTCACTCACTGAAACTTCCTCACTCAGGGATTTCTCATGAATACAGTTATTCTGATTATTACCAATCACATGTCGCCATGGCAACAATTCCCCCACAGTGAAGCCAGGGTCCCTGGTGTGGCACTGTTCCCAACGCTGTTGCTCTGACCACAAATGGGTTTACATCCACAGCGAACTTTCATTGAATTTTAAATAGTATTGTAGCAGATCCCCCCACGTGAAATACATATCACAAGAATTCCACTTTAGAAAGGAGTTATGATGACCAATACAACTAGTCTTCCTTGATGATGATGATGATGGTGCAGATTGCAGAAGTAGATATAATAAATGGTAGCAGCACACAGTTCCAAATCCTGAACAGTGTATCTGGTGCGGGATAGTGGCAAGGATCAGTGAAACAAAACACTGGCACTCACAGATAGTCTTCTCACTTGTGATCAAAAAATACCCTTCATCTGTTAGTGACAGTGTTTTGTCTTGTTTGATGATGATGATGATGATGATGATGAAGAACCTTATGTGAAGATGATCTGGACATGTGAGTCCTTTGGATAATTAACCTTTTTTGAGTCTATAAGCTCTGCGTTTCCACCTCACTTTGACCTTATTCGACTATTAAAGATGCTTGTACATGTTGCTCATCAAATTTTATATTGTGATGCTGCTGGCATGACCTGGTTTTCCTTAAAAAAACTATTTTTGTAGTAGTACATTTCACAGGGAATAACCTGGTTGAAGTTAAGGCAAAAAACAGGAATCTCACACTCTCATGATGCGTTTAATTTGCATATGATTAATAATAGAATCAATAATATATTAGCTTATATAGTCCAAAGTCCAATTCAGATGTATACACCAGTAATGTGATTACTTTAGTGTCTAAGATGTGTCCCAAAAAAGGAAGGAGAGCCTAACTGTGCTAATGGCGTAAAAAGTCGAAGTTATCTTCATTATAACTGTCTCTCTCTCAGGAATAAAAAGATGAAACTCTCAAGTGGCTGAGCAATCAGACAAGATATTTTATTGATAGCATTTGAGATCCTGTTTAATCTTTGCTCATGAATAGTAGATGGCCATTGTTAATGATCCGCTGTTAGATGTACATCGCTGTTAAAGGACATCTAATGGAGATGACTGCCTTTCTCGGATTTATACATCCTTTGCTGAGAGATGAAAGCTCCACCTTTGAAAAAAACCCTCACTTAGATTATTCCACTTTCTGTTCTGATAATATGATTTACAAATATACGGTATGGGTATGGTATTTTCCGGGTTGTTTTTCAAGATATAATTGACCTCCTTTGAGTCGCTCGTGATACATCTTTGTCTAACTTGATGAGCTTTAAGTAATAATTGTGAAGAGTTTAATTTAAAAATGACTGTTAAGTCACCATCCATCGCTGAATGAGGCAACACAATGGTGATTTAGCCTATGGCTCACTGATGAAAGCCCTTGCATTTGCAGTCGAATGGCGACATTTCCAGGAATTCCATGCACTCTTTGGATCTCTGGGAAATTATATCAAAGAGCGCATCCGTAATTACACCTTATCGTCATAGGTGACGCCAAGAAATGCCTTAAACGCCCTAAACGTTTCTTCTATCACCAATGATTACACTGTAATCAAGTAACATATGGAAGCGGTGTCTCCAAAAATAGGTTAAACGTGGCAGAAACCAGCAGTGAAGACGATCATACAAAAAACTAAAACACTTTCACCAGATAATCCACCATGTTTTGGAGGAAAGTAAGTGCACCCCAAATGTCAGTAATAATTGCTCATTACAGGAAATCTGCACGCAGCCACGTCAAGAACATCGAGCCAAAGTTGAACCAGGAAATGGGGAAGTGATAACATACAGTGCATAGGGAACACTTTGATCACTTTTGTTTTCTCTTCAAAATACATTTGTCTAACCTGGCGGTTTGTTTACTGCCTGCCAAAGTTCCTGTTTTTCAGCCAAATATCCTTAAACAATTCTGCACCTCACAATTTCTGAAAACATTGGCATTAAACATAATTAAGTTATTTTTTTATGTTGATGTTCTTGTTCGATAATACCAGGGTATTTGCAGGTCTCCAAATATTCCGCCGTGTAGTATGTTTCACTGCTACAGTCCGAAACAATGGGACGGCTTGGAGGAATTCGATGAGGCGTGCTCCACTTGTTAGGATCCTTGTGCATTTTAGGCAACATGTAAAATAGGTATAGAGTCACCGCTTAAGTACTGTTTTTGTTTGAAGTTAATACATGTGTTCTCGTATAAGGTTTAAATGATTTTGTTGACAATAGGAATGGTGTCCAGATATATTGGTTTGTTCAATTTACAATAATATTTCTTGTCCTTGAGCTGCCAATAGCCCTCCCATAAATATTGCTCTCTGTCCATGGCTATGGCGCTCCCCTTGTCTGCCGGTTTGATAACAATATGTTTGTTGTTTCTAAGTTCTGTGAGAGCTTTAGTTTCTAGATCAGATTGGCTGGGGCACGGTGGGTTTTGAACCTTTTCTTAAGATATTTTTTGTCGGCTTTAATGATGCTCCCAATCTTCTGAGGTAGTGGTAATTGTGGAGGGGTCCACATTGATTGCTGTACACATGGTAAACCACGAGTGCTGTGGTCATCCTTGTGGATGTAGTTGCGCCGGTACTCTGGTGGAGTTGATTCCGATGTGGGGATTGTGACATTTTGTCGTCCTGAGAGGCTTGTTCCTCTGTTGTTTCTAATGTCCCTTGGTTCTAGAGTATTGTTAATGTCTCTGTCACTCCCTATGCGTTGGTCAAGGTGTCAAGAGCCAGTCTGCGGACAACATTTCTTCTAGCCCAGTTTGAGGCTATTTCGAAGGGGGCGTTCATAATGATCCTGTAAAATGACAAGTGTCGTATGAGACCAATTTTTGGCATTTGGCCCTCAACAATTGGGTCTTTGGGCTTGGCACTGCAGGCTTGAGCAGTGTGGCTGATTATTTTGTCATTTTGCTAATAGTCAATGGGGGCTTTTCACTACTCACATTGATGAAATGGTGAGCTTTTTTTATTACTTTGTGCAGGATGCGGCACTTGAGGGCAAAGTCAGGGTCAACCGATCTGGGTCTGCTGTTCTCGTGGTCCTCCTGTGTTGGTCGTTTGTCGGTCTTGTTCCGTTCCCTGTCGTCGAATCTCCTCCTCTTTGGTTCATTATGTCGAGTGTTGTCCGTTCTTTGATGATGCGTGCGGGAGCGGGATGTGCGGGATATCTATCGTCGAAACGGCTGCCATAACTGTTCCATCTCTGTCTTTGACAGTGCCCCGTTTGCTGTAAACAGTAATGTACTCCTCCCCCTTGGTGATAGTGAGGAAAAAGGATGGGTTGCTAAAGCTCTGTGTGGATTACAGGCAGCTTAATGCGAGAACACGCCGAGATGCTTTCCCTTTTCCTTGTATCGAAGAATCCTTGGATGCTTTGAGCGGGGCAAGGTGGTTTACCACCCTGGACCTGGCAAGTGGTTACCATCAGGTGAGAGTGGCTGAGAAAGATCGTGCCTATTATGGCCCACCGTCTGTAAACTCCTTCTGCCTGCCAAACCAGGGTTAAACCAAATATTTATACTGTCCCAATAATGTTAATATTTTCATAAGAATGCTGGCTCTTGCATGTACTTGCCTTCACGGTATTTGAACCAGATCACTGTGGCAACGGGGTGCTACACTATTGATAAAATATTATTTGTTTCGGATTGTGGGCTGTAGGGAGAATGTGAGGGTTCGGTTGTGCTGGACCCAAGCGCAGACACGGGGGGGCAAGGTTGGGTGGAGGTAAACAGTTTATTGTACAGAACCGGGAGAGCGTAGATGGAGTGGTGAGGTGGCGTGAGGTGGCGTGAGGTGCGGCGGCTGAGCGGAAGTGCAGGTACGGGATTCCTGGGCACAGGGGTTAGCAGGAAAACACAAGCAAAATGCAAAGTACGTTTCTTAGTGAAGCCGAGAGTCGAAGTACCACTGGAAATGGTGCAATAATCTGGCAACTGGAGATAGGGAAGCCAGGGTATTTTAACAGGGAGGACTTGATGATGTGATTGGAGACAGGTGCCGGAGATGACGTGCAGGTGTGGAGATGATTGCCAGTTGCTGGAAGCCACGCCCACGCCCACGAGACACACACACACACACACACACACACACACACACACACACACACACACACACACACACGTAACAGGGGACAAACAAGGAAAAGAGAGAAAAGGACGAGAGTCACAGCCGAGCCGTGACAGAGAAGCCTGCTGGTTGTACCTTTGGACGATATGACAGTGAAACAGGTTTTGAATTGCACTGTGTGGGATTATTATTCAAAAGGTCTGCCAATGTCTTAAACTGATTGGACACAATAACACAAACAAACCGATGCAGCGGTAGAACAGCAAATCCAGTGTTCTGTGATGGAAATTAGCTGTTTTTGTCAATGGAGTCTGAAGAGTATGGTTAAAGGCTTCAGTTCCCCGTCAGAAAGGGTTGTTTGATTGCAAGATAAAGCAGTGAAAATATTCTCTATATATAATGTAAACTTAAACTTTTATGGTGGCTAAAATACTTTTTTGATATTTTATACATACAATCAACCTAGAAAAAAGTTGTGTGAACGCAGCAAGGACTCGAGTGCTTGACTACTGTGCTAGTCTGTGCCAATGTGGCTGACGGTGAGACTAGTCGGGAAACTCAGATCGGCCGATTAAACCGATTAATTAACAAAATCTTATGACTGTTAATCAACTAATAATCCAGCTCTACTAAATTGTTACAAAATCCTTTATTTAAGTAAAAAAATAAAAGAAAAAGGGGATTTTTTTTACTGTGTGTGTGTGAGAGCTTGTATAACGTGTGTGGGAAGTGGAAGATGTGGGAGGAGGGACAAGAAACGTGTGGGAAATACTCTGCCGATGGACTTGACACATCAGCACACATTTTCTTTGGCGACTTCCATCTTCATCAAGTTATTTTCTTAATTTCTGCCGAATAGATTTCTTCCATCCTGCTGTGCGTCTGATCCACTCAAGAGGCTGCAGCTCCACCACCACGGAGCTTTTAGTAGTAGAGTGGCGGCAGGAATGGGAATAGGTCCCACTGTGTGTGTGTGTGTGTGTGTGTGTGTGTGTGTATGTGTGTGTGTGTGTGTGTGTGTGAGTGTGTGAGAGAGTGTGTTTGCACACACTGCAGGTCTCCCCATTCAAAAGTCATTATTGGAGAGATTGCAGCCTGCAGATGCTCATACATCACTGTTAGCATTAGGAGGGTGAGTAGAGATTGATTAAAAAGAGAAGAAAACTGAGAGGAAGTTAAGAGTGCAGGAATTAATTACTGTTTCAGGTGAAGTTGTTTTAGGAGAGGAGCTTCACTTGTCTTCACACACGACACACAACCAAAGCTGAGGAATGGACGGTAGACGGACCGAGCCGAAACCCCAGGTTCAAGGTCACAGGAAGCAGCCGCTCGGAGAGAATATATTATTTGTGTGCATTAGCATCTTCCCTTATAGATAATGCGACATGTGCTCGCGGTGTGTGTTTGTGCCAGAACTTGTGTCACATCGACATCTTTGAACCTCAGCCGGCTGTTTTAATCACAGTGTCGCATCTGGGCTGATCGTTCACAGCGGAACGGCATCAAGTAGCTGGAACGAATTACCGCGTCATGTTGCAGGGTGGAGTGTGGCTCGCAGCCACGCGGAGTTATCAAGTGGATGATAAAGGTTCTCCAACTTTTATTTTTTAAGTTTGACTTGACTTGATAACTTTAACTTACTCAGGTTTTTTATTTTTTCTTCCTCTCGGCATGTCATCCCCTCGCACATTGATATCTCACCCTCGAGATAAAGAGAGAAAATGGGTCAAACTCTCGACTGGTGTGATCCCACATGAAGGCTTTTGGATCCACAAAGAAGTGTTTAGAAACAAATGACCTTGAGAAGAGCAGAATATGAAACCTCCTGGAGGTTAGAACTCCTTCTCAGGTTATTGAAATGGTCAAATGTCTTATCTCAAGGCCCAAACGCACTAAAAGTGACAAATGACATCAGTCGATTGTTGCTCCAATGACGCCGAGTCAGCCGACTTTCAGCCACAACACGGCCGAGCTACCTGCGTATGCATGCACTCGATAAGAGATACAAACACAATTGTATGTACGATGTACGGACCCTCGCACCTTTGAATGGTAAAATGTAAATGTCTGACTTCCAGTCCGGTTTAAAGAATCATGCGTTATTTCATATATGTAGGGGAAACGTAGAGCTGGGGGGCTATTGAGGCAATTCATGACAGCAAAGGCAGAAAGCCATATCAAATATTTATTTCCATCACTTTCAACATGAGTGGAATGTTCCATGAGGTGTTGACCATCCTAAGCCACAGAGAAATCTGTGAAATGGCTGTGTAATAGCCGCCACGTCAAGGTTATTGCATAGACATGCATCATTTTGATAACTTTTTATCATAAAGGTTTTTCAGATATTCCGGAGCAAATTTGAAGTTAAATCTTGTAGGAGGAGTTTATAACGCCTGAATGATGAAAACAATGAAAAATTACGAGAAATGCAGAAATTGGGAGTTTAACTGCAGCGCCTCCTAGTGTTTCAATAGAATAAAAATGACAGGATAAGTTAAAGGATGCGATGTGACCATATGCTCCAAATTTGGTGATTGTTTAGGCAGAGAATTTCGGTAACATTATGATGCGTTCAGACTGTTCAGAGAAAATGAGTACTGGGCAATGGTAACTTGTAACGTTGTCATGATGATGACACGATTCACATTTGATCTCGTAAAATTTTGAAACTTAGAAATTTGAAGGAGATGTTTTCACAACAACATAAATAGATATTAGAGAAGAATTATGAGCTGTTATCAGTAGCTCTAAGAAGATTATTATACATCTTTAAAACTACAAATGACAAGATATGTTGTAATCCATAAAAATACAATATTTTATTTACTTTTTAAATATACACTATGGATGACGATAACCAAATAAAAGGATAACATTCATAATTGTTGATGGTATACAGACTTTAAAACAGTGGCAACAAAAAATATATATTCTGGGTCCTTGTTGACCAGCTGCTGTAATGAGGAATCGGTATCTGTTAACATGGATCATCAATGATCAACAATTAGTATTGGCGTTAAAAATAAGTGATCAGGGATCTAAAAGTTATATTTGCCCTTTTTCATTTTGTGCTGATCTGATCTGTGAAACGATTCGTGAGTTTTATGATCCGTTGCACCACTAGTGTTAATCTGGAGTGGGTTTATGAGCCGCATGAAGAAGTGCAGCAACAAAGCATCATTCAGCAACCATAAAGGCAGAGCACTGAGTCCTCCCCCCACACTGGCTGTACCGTGAATTCCTCCCTTTTGAGAAATGACTTCAGGCCTCCTTTTTCTAATCCAGATCCAATTTCAATACAATTACTGAGATTGTCCCATAATTCAACACTGAATGAGAAGTCACATCTCCTCTGAGAGAAACACGGGGGCTGGGCACTGAGCCGTGATCTGACAGAAGATTGGTGGCATGTCTCCAGAGCAGAAGTCCGGGTTTTTTTCACCTGTATGTGATAATTGTGAGTGGTGAGAATCTGATCCGGGGTCAGCATTTCTGTCACCGCTGCTGACATCAATCACTGTGACCGGCTGTAGATGGAGGGTTACGCTCTGATCGTGTGATGTGCCACTTGGGTCTCCCCCATTTACACTGTGTTTGTGTTTGTGTGTGTGTGTGTGTGTGTGTGTGTGTGTGTGTGTGTGTATGTCGTCTGGTTGACACTCAGAAGAAGTCACAAACATGATGCAAACTAGTAAACTTTCCAAAGCTTTGCAGATTACCCAGTGTCCACTACATCTTTTTCCTTTGGCGAAAGGTCAAACAGCTGAATTAACTTCCAATAGGAACAGTCGTTACCTAATTTGTCTAATCATCCGCCTTTTACAATTGGCATAGTGTCATTTTACGTGGTGGTTTTAATACATTTTGTCATGGTTTTTGTTTCCCAAGGTTACTTTTTACTGTTTCTTTGCTCATAGTTTTCAGTACCGGCTTAACTTCATGTTAATCATAAGCTAAGATAGAACTCGAAAGAAACTCTTTTCTTGTTAGAAACAGCAGAATAGCAAAATACAAGAGAATAACAATATAGTAAATAGTGTAAAGAAATAATACTGACACCATTCCAAAATAGAATACAATATCAATACAAGTAAATAAGTAATGTAAAAAAATTAACTAAAATAGAAAAAGTAAAATACAACAACAAATATTAAATACAAGAGTCAAATACAAAGAAGTGATACTAATTATTATTTTTTAACTATTATTATGAATATGGTGTCAACATTTTATTTAGGTCAAAAAATTGCTATGACCAATTCCTGCAGCATATCGCCACAAACATTCTCTCTTTCTCTCTCTCTCTCTCTCTCTCTCTCTCTCTCTCTCTCTCTCTCTCTCTCTCTCTCTCTCTCTCTCAGTGGAATTCCTGGGAAGAAGTGTGGAACCATCGTCTTCTCTGCCGAGGAGCTCAGTAACTGCCGGGTTTGTACCAGATCAAACTCAGGACACTGTTTCATTAGGCGCACACACACACACACACACACACACACACACACACACACTCTGTGATATAAGCAGTCCGACATGGGGACAGAAAGTTAAGCAGAATCCATGACAGTCAAGTTTCTGAGTTTGCTTTGCCGAGGGAATTTAAATGACCGCACAGACAGAATAATTTTGTCATTGGCATCACGTGGAGGCAAAGTGAATTTGTACTTTTCTTTCAAAGTGATGATGAGAGCCGCTCATGAATTATTTAACCAAGTCTATAGTTATACTTCTCTTGCCACGGTGGGTAAATTATAACACACTCCAATCAAAGAGTGATGCACACACATACACACATACAAACACATATGCTCCTATGGTATTCAGTCCTCACTTCACCATGCAAACACATGCAATTACATGCATGCTGCTAATGATTTGAATACCGAAGAAGCAGTTTGCTGTAATGTATACACATAATTAAGTTTAACCTTCCTGATACTATATCTATATCTATATAAGCTGAAACTCGCACCGCGGGCTATATAGCAGCAATGATGTTACACCGTAGAGTCCTTGAATGCAAAGTTTACATTTATTAGTTATGGTTCATGAGGCCTGTTGGATTTCCTGTACGAATGCCTGTGTTTGTCCCTGGTTAGTTTTATTTCTATGTGTTAGTTCAGGCAGGGAGCCTGATCAACTTCAGCAGGATTTTTAAACAGGGCTGCCAGCTGTTCAATTTTGTTTGGGACAGATTTGAGTTAAGTTAAAAGTTTTCTATTTGACATTCTGAGCACATGGTTTGTCCCCCCGCATTTCTCAAAATGGCGCTGGCTGAGCACTAACAGTGCTAAAAACGCTAACGATGCAAACAACGGCAGCTGTGGTGAGCTAGCGGTGTTTATAGGGTGGATATTTTTATGCGACCAAAGTGTTACAATTTCCTTTTACTTTTATGAAGTGAAAACACACTGTGAAAGGGTTAAAGTTGTAAGGCTAAAATCACGGACAAATCCCAGACACGACAGCAACCTGTCAATCACAAGGTAGCCCTAAAATATACCTTGCTTTATGGTTTATTTGACTCTAAATGGACCATCATTTAATAAATGAATAAAGTGTGCAAGTTTTCGCATTGGCTTTATTGGCATTACAGGTAAATACATTGCACTATATGTACTTACCAGTTTGCAAAATGTAAAAAATCGCAACAAGATCGTATTATGACTTAAGAATCGTGATAACAACGTAATGTGGGGCCTCTGGGGATTCCCACCCCTCTAAATGACATTCACTAAAAGCATGCATAGCCGGCCCTATGTAAACCACAGAGAAACTCTGATTACAACACACACAGAGGGAGAGTCACTTCACTCTCTGCTCAGGTCAACATTACCCCACGATATCTTAACATAGGCAATATTTTTTAGCTCTTATATTAATTCTCTGAATCCCATATATTATATAAATAAATGAAGGTTAATTAAGTCCACCTTATACTAATACAATCTGGATTTGGCCGTAGTAGCTATACCTACTGTGTGAAGTGAAGAGAAATAATGAGTAAACGGTGTAAACAATAATCTGTTGTTGTCCTCCAGGACATAGCCACCATGCAGCTCTGTGCCAACAAGCTGGACAAAAAGGATTTCTTCGGCAAGTCCGACCCTTTCCTCGTCTTCTACCGGAGCAACGAGGATGGGACGTAAGTGTGTTTCCGGAAGGTGCCTGTGTTGTACAGTCCATCCATTTGTCCTTTGGTTCGGGCGAGTGTCCTGCTCCTCTGTCGCTAAACTTCCCTTGTTAGTGAAAGCGGCTGAATTCCTGCCAGCAGATGTATCTGTTGGATTCAGTCCCATGAGGAGTTTCAAAGCTTCTTGCCCCTCGGCTGGAAGAAGGGGCTAATAGATTTTCTTGACACTGACACGGAAAGTTCTGTACTTATTGTATCCTTCAATATTTCAGACATGCAGCTCAGAATCCAAACCCTGAGCCTGTTCTGTTTCTGCTGTCTCGTGCTGAAATGCATTTCAAGAGACCGTTAGTGTTGGAATGAGCTACCTTTGAATATTTATCCTGGGAGCAAAAAGTATTATATATATCTATATGCATATATTCTTCGTCAAACATATTGTGAAAAGACCCTTGTGATAGATTTCCTGTCCATCCTAGTTCCCACCAACATGTGTTTTTTCAACAGAAATTTCAAAAGTTGAGCTGTCTCTTTGTGTTTCCAGGTTCACCATCTGCCACAAGACTGAGGTGATCAAGAACAATTTGAACCCCGTTTGGCAGCCGTTCACCATTCCCGTTCGAGCTCTCTGTAATGGAGACTATGACAGGTGAGGCAACAGCACAGGGGTCAGAGGTTAATGTTGATGTGATCCACCTGGCCCCTTCAGGGATGTTAGTTTTATCTGCTGGCAGGTCATTACCATGTGTTCATCCTGTTGGTTGAAAGCAGTTTAAAACACTATCTATTGGCATACATTGTGATTCATAGTGCATTCAAGAATTGTGTCGGTAAATGTGACCTGGATAAACTATGATAAGCATGATGTCCAAAAAAGGGAGAAACACAAATATACAGTATTAAAAATGTATATTTACATCAGGCTTTTGTATAGATACTTATGATAAGGTTGAGAGCCATTCTAAAAACGTAAACCTCTGATCCCGGTTGACATAACTGTCTTTTAGAGGCTGTAGCGGACTGAAGATATAAGTATTGTATGAAAATAGATATCCTGATGAATCCATCGGTACCCACCATGTCCTGCTACGTTGGAATGAATAAAGCTACAAAGTTAGGCTACATTTTGGGGAGGGACAACTGGCGTGGTGATTTCTGACGTAATCCCTTGACGTCTGACTTCAACATCTGTGAATGAAAATGGGTTTTATAGTACAGACAAGTCTCCCCCTTTTCAGACACGTCCACTTTATGGTAACCATGAGATGTTTGGGGCTAAAACAAAGCTGTTTTTTTAATGCATTATAAATGTTATTTTCGCCTTTTCTGAACATGGTGTATTTGAATATTTCTGCATATTTGGGTCCCTAAACAGTCTTGGAATTACATACGGTTGGTTTGACAGGAAAGCTGAGACGCTTCAATGAGTCCAGTTGTATTCATGTGTGATCATTTTTGTCCACATAGTAGCTATTTCACATAGTGAGACCATTTTGTGAAACTTCAGGGTCACTGTATAAAATACCTGTCATGAACTCTAGGATAATCACACCCACAAACTAGAGGCATAGGGCATTCACAGGAGGTGTGGCTTTCCTAGCTATATTAACAATAAGTGGGTTTAAGTGGTCACCATCCAATTGCCAAACAAATGCAATTTTCGCAGAAATCTCCAAATGTCACAAGTTTTCAATACCAAACCACAGCATGGATTCCCCTGGCCTGTATTTGTGACTGGCCGTTATTTGTTGGTGGCGACCACGCCTCCCTGTCTTTATTTGAGACTCAGCTTTTTTTTATCAGAATGAACAAAGATCAACCATGAACATGGAAGATCATGTGGCATTGAGTAAGTGTGCAGGCGATACCTTTTTCTTTATTGATGGTGTTCTGACCTTGAACTTACGTGCAGTGTGTATAATGAATCTTATATAATATATGCATTTATATAAGATTATATATAAATAAAAAACAAATTACACCTAGTACAAAGAAACTACACATGAATGTATATGGATGGACTTGATGTTCTGGACTGGCTGAGAGTAGACTATTGCTATGATAAGCTAATTAATGCTCTCTACTAATCTTAGAACATTTCTCCATGTTGGATCCTCGTTTATTTAAAAGTTGTTAATCACTTTCTTAACTCCTAGAAATGCTTTGTTTGATAAACTATTGCTTTCAGGAGAGTTTACAAATTGTTTGTCCGATTTGTCATTTGAGCTCATTAGCTAGGCGACTGTCAGTTTCCCGTAATTTAAATTGCTATTGGAAATACTGACTCTTCTTTTTCTTTGGCATGACTAAAGTAAAGTAAAGTAAAGCCAAATTAAAAACATGTAAAAGCCGAACGTGCTTTTGAGGTGAGGTTGGACCCCGTGCTGGACAGAATAATGCCAGCAGTCGGCCATGCTCAGTCTGAGGCCAGTGCTGGTGTTATTGAGACCATCATGGAGACAATGCAGCAGCAATCTCACAAATATTATTGTATTTACACCACAGACTGTATGTAAGAAGTGGACGGAGTCGTCGTGACATCACCCATTGGTTTGTGGACTGATGTTTTGAAGCCTCAAGTTCGGCGTCTTGGCTTTTTACAACCAGTGATTGGAAGTGACCATATTTAGACTGTGGACGAGTGACGTAAAAACACTGTATGTGGCTGTGGTAGTGGTAGTGACCTGTCAATCACAGTAAGCCCACCCTAAAGCATACTCTGCTTTATGGTCTATTTGATTCTAAATGGAACATCATTTACTAAATGAACATCATGCTGTATTGAAGAAGACTTGAAACTAGAGATTGGGACCATACACTCATGTTTATAATGTTTACTGAGGGAATTAGTCAAGTGAGAAGTCCTTTTCTCATAGAGTCACCCCCTGCTGGCCATTAGAAATAATGCAAGTTTAAGGCACTTCAATATTGGCCTCACTTTACAGAACCGGAGGTTGCTGCTTGAGCTACACTGGCCATAAACCATTACCTACAATCAAACAGACACACACAAATATTTTATTTGTTCCAGAACTAGCTAATTATTTTCATTTCATTGCTTGAATTTATTGTAATCACATCTGACATTATCTTGTAGAGCAATAACAATAATTTGATCAAAATACACTACAAAAGTAACCCGGAACTAACAGCTCGTCAAACATGATCCTGTCCAACCTTAATAACCACCACATTAAGCGATAAAACTCAGGCAATAGTCATAGATATTATTTTACTCATGGTACAAATACAATGAAAACCCAATAATGAATGTATCTACTAACAAGTATTGTGTATCAAAGCCGATATATGAGGCTTTGATACACACACAATACTTGTTAGAAGATACATTCATCCATCTTCTGAGCTATAGAGCTCCATTGAAACACATGTATTGGGTGACATGTTCCTTCATCACCATGAACACAAACACTGTAGTTGATTTTGACTCAATCCCACACACACCGTCCTGCTGCCACAAATACTCACTCCAGCACCAAATGTTGATTAATCCACCGCTGAAAATAGTCCAAGCACTATTTCCTCATGTTTGATTAACATTTGCTAAAAATGACATTAACAAAAAAGATAGAATAACACAAACTTTATTCCTTTCACATTTCAGAGGTGAATTATCAGGAAATAACAATACATTTGCAAAAAACTATGTGTGTGTGTGTACATTGGATTTATTTTGTTGTTTTATAGTTTATTGTGTTGTTTTTTATTTAATTTTTTACTGTGGTTTTAAATTTGATATCCAGAATCGTGGAATTCACTGGTATCGTTATTTACTACTAAATGTCTTTTATTGTGACATCCCTACTGTATGCACAGCAACACCTGTTTAGCAGTCTAAGTTTAAATGTTTTGGAAATTAGTTATTACTCAATTCAATTCAGTTTATTTTGTGTATATATATATATATATATATATATATATATATATATATATATATATATATATATATATATATATATATATATATGTATGTATATACCCCAATATCACAAATTACAAATTTGCCTCAGAGGGCTTTACAATCTGTACACATACGACATCCCTGTCCCAGGACCTCACATCGGATCAGGAAAAACTCCCCAAAAATAACCTTTCACAGGGAAAAAAGGGCAGAAACCTTCAGGAGAACAACAGAGGAGGATCCCTCTCCCCGGATGGACAGATGCAATAGATGTCATGTGTACAGAATGAACAGCATTACAGAGTTACATAAACACATTACATCAATATGACAATGTATGAATGGAACTCCAATCCATGAAACAGAAGGAGGTAGATTACTGAGGTTGGATTAGCTAGTCTAAACAGGGAACTGCCCTGGGGCTACAGAACCCAAGGGCCTTTTAAAAGCCCCGAGTTCGGATGTGTCACATTAATTGTGATTATTTGAATTAGACAGTTTACAATTCTGGCATTAATACATAATTCAGCCCTGCCTAGTTTACAACCTAGTTTAGGACCTTGAGTAGTCTCCAGCAACTGGTTGTACTGGTTGGTCTCTGGGCAAAATGGAATCAAGATATGCTATGTGTAATCTTCTGTGTCCTACTGTACTTGATGTATACTTGATGAGCGAGAGAGAGGATTCATTATTAACAGTCTTTGAATATTTCATTATGCTATGAAAAAGAGCATGCCAAGTATTATCCACTCAGGGTTATATGGAAAATGTATGCATATAAGGCTCAGTACCAAACATATATGTATATTCCTTGAAAATCCCCCCTTATTAGACATTGTTAATCTGTATCGTATAATGTGAATCTTTTCACACTTGTTTTTTCTTTTGTTTCAAAGGGAAACTTCCTTTGATACAAAGACCATGAGAGGGTTTACTTCATTCACTTTACTAAAACTCTGTTGATCCCTCTCCTCCGTCTCTCTGACGTTCCTCTCTCTCTTTCTCACCCTCACACTCTTCCTCCTCTTATATTCTTATATCTCTCTGTCTCACCTCATCTCACCTCCCTCCAGGACGGTCAAGGTGGACGTGTACGACTGGGACAGAGATGGGAGGTGAGTTCTACGCTCCCTATTCTATTGTTTCCCCCCGTTTCCTTTAGTCATTTTCAGCTCAAGATTGAATCACTCAAATGTCCCACTTAGTTCCGTTGGACCCGAGCCGGGGGCGGGGGCGGGGGGGGTAATGAGCTCTGACCACAGCAGCGACACAGCTTCTCTTTCTCACTGACTCTGGTTCTTTGAAATTCTACTGTTATTTTCTTTTTTTCACAAAATCCCCTGTCCCAGATTTCCAAATCCCTAACTGAAAGACACGAGGAAAGTAAAAGTAAATATTTGTCTTGCTTTGTTCCAGCAGTCTTTCAGTCTGACGCAAGTCATCAGGCAATAACTCTGTTTGCTGCTGTTCTTGAAGATTTGACGGATAATTCTGTTTTGTCTGTCTTCCAGTGCATCATAGCAAGGACCTTTTGTGTCGACGACAAGCCATTATTAGCGATTTCAGCCGTTAACTTTAAAATAGGGACATGAGCGTGTCAAAATAAACTCCTTTTAAATATTTCTCAGAGAGGATTAAACCAAGTGTCTGGACCCAGTAAACACAACAATCCCAATAAAGTCTACATATAGTCAGGCTGAAGGGCATCCAACTAATGTGGCATCTAACCTTTACATACAAGCAATAACACTAATATGAAAAGATTTAACTTTTTATCTGCTTTTGCAAACAAATATGTCCATTAATGGTCTAGCATTCTGTAGCTCATGTGAGATTGTGAAAATCGATTGATACATTTGGGCAAAGTGGTTCACAAGAGGAGCTATTTTCACTAACAGAGGAGAGCAGTTTGCAATGCTAAAAGATCTTAGGGTAACTTCAGTATTTTTCACTCTGGACCCCGTCTTCCCATGTTTTTGTGTCTACCTAACTGTAATGTGTAGCACCGAGAGACAAGACCCAAACGCCGACAACGTTGAAAATAAACTTTATTCTTCACTTAACTCGTGGAATTATTTAAATTGATGAATCACAAAAAACCAACAGGTCTTCCACAAGCGATCACTAGGGATCTAACCAGGACGGACCAACACTGGGGAATGAGACAAACAGGGTTTAAATAAACAGGAAAGGTGCAGGTGATTGGACACAGGAGGAAACAAACAGGGACAGGAAGTGCAGGGAAACAGAGGACACGAGAGACGGGGACTTCAAAATAAAACAGGAAACAAGACACAAAAACTCCAGATCCTGACTAACTAATGGGGACAACACTTTGTGAAATGGGTCCAGTATTAAAGAAGATCGCTGCAGTCGTCAACCACTAAATAGGCTGTAGTGTAGGGAAATACAACTTTTTCCTTGACATTTAGCTTTCTGTTTCTTATTATTATCTCCGCCAGTAGAATAATGTCCATGACTGAGTGTGCACCTCTATGTTTGTCCACGGCTAATCTCATTGTCTTTACCTTTGGCTTGATCAAGTCTGTTTGTTATTGTGTCTCACCAAGTTTCTCTCTTAGAAGTCTCGTCCTGAAATCAACCACGTCATTTAAAATCTTTTAGTTAACACTAAGCTACCCTCTCTGTCCTCCAACACAACAAACTGACAACACCTGCCCTCCTCTCATGGAGGAGTCAGCAGGCAGTCAATGCCAGTATTAAAACAGGAAGAAAAAGTTGTTGAGAAAGTGTGACTCACCGCAATCACGAGAAGTCCTTGAGCATGCAGCCATAACTGGGGACCCACAATATTAAGCAGTTTGCTGTTACAGAATGCGAGATTGGCCGTGGACAGACACAGAAATGCACACTCACTCACTCACTCACTCACTCACTCACTCACTCACAGATGCATGCACACATTCCTGGTGGAGATAATAATAAGAAACAGAAGGGGAAAATGTGTTAGTTGTTGCTGACAAAAACAAGCACTTTTAGTGGACGTACTTGACGGTGAGGAGTTGTCCCGAGAGGTTATATTGTAGTGTGTTCATTGGCTGACGTCTGTAGCATCATCCCTCAATATTGGAGCAATTAAAAAAAAATGTTGTCCCCATTAGTCACTTATATACAAAGGAGTGGGAACAAATACTGAAGTCAGTATTACCATTAAATGACCTCCAGTGTTGGAAAGGTTCCTTAACAATTATAATAAATTACTATTAGATACTAGATATTCTCATTTAAAAAGTGAAAACATTACTTCACCAATTACTCAACAATAAAAGTATTGAGTTTGTCTGCTTGACACGTTAATTTCATTATTTAGGCCAGCACATTTAAGATGTATAGAATACGGGACATGGTTTAACAAGCAGATGATTTTCAAGCATATAACCTTATAATTTACTGAAGAGTAACAATGAACCTACTGTGTAATCCCTGAGGCCGGAACATCTCATAATAAACTATGTAGCCCTTTCAAATGTAAATGTTAATCTGGTATATTACAGTAATATATACATTATATTTAATGCAATGGGGACAAGTGACACTGTTAAAGGAGAACAAACTACAGAAAACAAACTGCCTTCCCTTTCTTCTGTGTTACTTTCTTTACCTAAACCTCATTGCTTCATTACCATCTCCCCCTCCCCATTCCCCTTCTTATGTTTCAACCTCCTTCTCTCCCCCACTGGGAGATGATTGCTTGTTGTTTGCTCCTTGATGATTCCCCCTCTAAATATCAGCATTACGCAGGCAGCGTTGGTGTCACGCACAGCTTCAGGTGGTGATATATTTGGATGCAGAGATGATCTGAGGGCAAGCAGGGAGTTGATATTTGCCTGATGATGCTGGAGGGGATTTGTTTTCATGTTCAGATGAAACCTTATTTCTCTGAGGGATCATCCCAAGAGGAGGAGTTTTAAGGGCTGGATTTTCCCTTCTGGAACAGATCAAATGCAGTGACCATACACCCTGGAAGTAATGGAATTACATGCAAATTCAGACCCATTATATCTCTATACGTTGTTAGATTAATAGATAAGCCTTGACATAGCAGTCCACTAGTATTTACAATATATATACAGTGTGTGTATATATATATATATATATGTGTATATATGTACGTGTATATATATATTGTTGTGTGTGTATAGTATATATATATGTATATTTATAGGTACATGTGTATATGTATATATATATATATATATATATATATATATATATATATATATATATATAAACGTAAATAGATAAGTACTTCCATTTTCAAATGATATCCCAGGATGATCATTTTGAAAGCAGCTATAAGCAGATATTGCAGTGACACATTATGCTGCGTGATGGATGCACTGGCACTGTTGGTGTACATAAAGGAAAGAATTAGGAGGGAACAACTGTTCAGGGATCACCTCGCCCACTAGCACCTCCACTTCTGTCTCAGGAAGAAATGAATTGGTCCTTCTCTTGGGTATCGCCATGATTTACCAAAGAAGAATCCATGATCAGCAGGCTCACTTTGCATCATCACTGACGAGGTACTTTACGTTGACAATTTGTTGTTGAATGTGGGCTTCTAGAGGACGGGAAATGAGGCTGATCTAAATTGCGCACTGGCGGACAAAATATTTTGGGATGTACGGACATTTCCTCGTTCATACGTACACAAACAAAGACACTTTTGGAGGAAATAAATGAGTTGATCGCCGGACTGACACCCAGGCAACTGGCTAATTAATGAAAACACGTTTTATTCCAAAGTGAAATATGTCACAATGTTCTTCTCCTCTTGATGTTGCATATTTGGTATGTTGAGTATACATAGTCACACATTTAAATTCTGCCTCTCCTGGATGAAGAAAGTCTCTTTGGAGAAGCTGGTCACGACTCACACTGCTGTTTTAGATTGATTTTAAACTGAAACTAGTCACAGACTTCCACAAGACAGACAGACACAGTTAGAGACCAGCTGGTGAACATTAAGGAGCATTCCGCAACGTAAGAGCCCTCAGGAGTTGGTGGAGACCAAAACAGAGTTGATGGAAAAATAGATCAGGAATTCTACCAGACGGACAAAAAGTGGAGGCATACAAATTACTTTTGTGTCTCTAATTTGTTTAAGCACACAGGGGAATGGGAATCATGTTGCTGATGTACTATAACTATTTTTCTCCCTCTTCTCCCTCTGTTCCTATCTGAATCCATCCTTCTCCCAGTCATGACTTTATTGGAGAGTTCACCACCAGCTACAGAGAACTGTCTAGAGGCCAAAGCCAGTTCAATGTCTACGAGGTAAAATGCAAGAACAGCCAGTAGTACTTGATTAAAACGGAATAAGAAATGTAACATTGTTTTGGGAACTCGCTACAACATCAATAGTTCCCTCCACAGTGTTATATATTATTCATTTATTGTGTTATAAATTACAGCCCCATATCTGAGGACAATATATTATCAACCTCCACCCACAGGAGCTCAGACATACACCGAATAACTACACATTTCTGCTCAGACATAAACTCCTTTCTCGTTTTCTGTTTTGCGGTCAAGGTTTTGAATCCTAAAAAGAAAGGCAAGAAGAAGAAATACGTCAATTCAGGGACGGTAAGAGCTGCCGGAGTGCGTTTTATCACCGGCTGTCACACGTCAGAGCAGTAAACAGATGATGGTTTGCTATGAGTCCTCCTTGTGATCCATCTCTGTCCATTGTCCTCTACCTCTCTTCCCATTTTCCCCGTGTCCAAGGTGACTCTGCTGTCTTTCAAAGTGGAGTCAGAATGCACGTTTGTCGACTTCATCAGAGGAGGGTAAGAGATCAGTCTCTTTACATTTTCTATATTTTGAAATCCGATGTCTGCAAGGTATGAAGACAAATCTCAAATAAGCCTGCCAATTTTTTTCTAAAGCATGTACAGGATACAGGATACAGTTGTAGTTATACGGCTTTTCCAAAGAAGAACCTAACGTTACAGTTCCTTGACCCGATACTCGTTTTGTCGAGACTGCGAATTTCTCGCGAGGGTTTGAGAGATGGCTGGACGCTCAGCTGTTCACTTCCATTAGCAGAGAGCAGCCCTCCACTCACCCCAGTGTTACTATTCAGCTTTTAAATATCACAAAAATAAGGGCAGAGGTTAACCTATAACCTTTGCTTCGCAATCTTCACTGGTATCCAGTCTTCTTTTTTTTTCCTAGGATAGCCAACGACATTTTACATATTTGCTCATTTGAACCCAGATTTGGAACATCAGTGCGTTCTGGGTGAATGTGTTCGTACCTGTAACCCCCAAAGTGTATTGTGATTACACCCCAGATATTTGTTGGAGAAACATCTCTTGGAGAAACACATGCAAAGTCTTTAGTGTGAAAATGTAAAGACTTTCAACATCAACACAAAACACTGATTATCATCACTTGAATGTGAAAGCACCGTAACAGACTGTATTTTAGGAAAAAATAGTGCAGATCCCCTGCCTTGTGGTTTATAAGGGACAGCAGTGAGCTGGTGATGAGTTTCTCAATCTGGACATCTGTAAATGTGCTCCCATCTGGAGATGCTGTCACAGTCCTAACATCTCTGCTTTGAATGAAACGGATGTGCTCAATCTCCCACCAGGACACAACTCAATTTCACCGTGGCCATAGACTTCACAGCATCCAACGGTAGGACCGCGTCACATCTCTGTGCATGCAGGAAATGTCCACCGATCTGTTGTCTTACCCACAGCGTTTGTGATTGTCACAGTTATTACGTTAGCCTTCTCCCCCGTCCTCTTTGTACAGGTGATTTTCACTGCACGGATATGAACGCTTTGCTTAAAATATGCCGCAAAATCAATGTACTCTATCTTTAGGATTTGTACCAGAAATCTTCCTATTGGTTGCCGCCCGTTTGTGTCTCGGTATACATGATGCAAAAGAGGAAAGAAATACTTTTTATAATATGTTTCATATTTTCTTGCATGCAAAACATTTTATACAATTAAGACCACATCTACCTCAAAATGTGTGACTTCCTGTGTTACGACTGCATGCATATTCTGCCGGTATTTCTCGCTATAGACTTATTGTATTCATGTGCCATGAATTAATTTCAGTGAACATGGCTGCTATGAATTCACCACGGTCGCGTTCATGTGGGGCTTCTCTCTCCAGGTAACCCGTCCCAGCCCACCTCACTGCACTACATGAGTCCGTACCAGATGAATGCGTACGCCATGGCTCTGAAGGCTGTGGGAGAGATCATCCAGGACTACGACAGCGACAAACACTTCCCGGCATATGGCTTCGGAGCTAAGCTTCCCCCGGACGGCAAGATCTCCCACGCCTTCCCACTGGTAGGAGACAGTTTTGTTCTTTCAAAACATGTTTTGCACTAACACTACTATACTAACACACACTCCTGTTGATTCACACGTTTGGCACATTTCTGCAACAGCAGAGGAATAATGTTGCCAACTTGAACTTTTTTTCTTTTTTTAAAGGTTTAACTTATGGTTGATTTGTATCAGCTCTTATTAAATCACTGCCAGGATGTAAAATGTGTGCATCTGTTAGATCTTGCTGGCCCCTCGTGTAGAGCCTGCTTCGCTTTTGGACTTTCTTCAAGGCTGACTTTGGACAAACAGAAACAGTCTGTAGAGCCAAACAGAAAAGAAGAAGTAAACAGTTTCCCGTGTGCAACAGAAACACCATGCATTAGTGTGAGACCTCTTAATGTTGGACGTTGACTTTTGGAGAACTATTTGTGGACTGCACTTTAATGTTTTTTGTATGCCTCCACAGTGGCAGAGCCGTGGCTGGAGGCATTACGTTTTTCCACTACTCCATTTGTCTGTTCAATTCTTGTGAACGCAATATCTCAATTCTGACACAAACGTCCACCTTTCCTCTTCTTTAATACAGCATGATGTTCATTTAGTAAATGATGGTCCACTAAGAGTCATATTGACCATAAAGGAGGGTATGCTTTAGGCCAGGGCAATCTTCTGATATGGTTCAGTTTTTTGGTTCAGGTTTTCTGTTTCTTTTATGAAAAATCTCTGACAAACCGACGGACATAGTTAGCAACTAGCTGGTGAAAAGAGTGAATTCATTTCCCTGCATTCAGCAGCTGGAGAGTCAGATCATTTTACCAAATGTAAAATTAACATTCAATAGGGGAGTAAAGAGAACTGTGGTTTCTCTTAAATTCATTTTGTACCCCGAGGTTGGATTATTAATCATGCAAAGCGGCCAACTACCCTGGGGGCCTCGAGTCTTAGGGCCCCTGATTTACTGTGTGTACAAATAGTTTGCAGTGTTTGCTCAATGGCAAATTGGTTTGGCACATTGCTCTAAAGCACAATGTAAACTAACATGGTTGGTGGTTTCCGTTGGCCCTTGCATATGAGACATTTTGTCTCACATAGGGGGCCCTTTGTTATTTCAAATTAGTTTTTTTTTCCACCGCATACTTCTAAATATGTTTGCTTAATCAAATTACTTGTGGGCGACTGTAGCTCAGTGGTAGAGCAGGGTCGTTCTTCAATCAGAGGATCAATGGTTCGATTCCCCGCCTTCGCTAGCTCATGTCGATGTGTCCTTGGGCAAGACACTTAACCCCAAATTGCTCCCAAAGCAGTTCTGCGGTGTATGAGTATTGGATGAATGATAGTTAGAATCCTGATGGGCAGGTGGCCCCTTGAATGGTAACTTCTCCCATCAGTGTATGAAAGGGTGTGAATGGGTGAATGATGACAAATAGTGTTAAAGAGCTTTTAGTGGTCAGAAGACTAGAAAAGTACAGGTCCATTTACCATTACCGCAATCTAATTAAAACACAACCAAAGTTGGCTGTCAAAGCAAAGACTGAAAACTCACTTCAACCACTCAAACAAAATACAATATTTTCATAAAAACAACGTATTTAGGGCATTTTTAAATTATCTAAAGGGCCTTTCAATCATTTCTTCTTTGTTTCTTAATACAATCAAAGCCATATTTAGACAAAGCATAGGTTGTTTATCCTGAGCTACTGTGAGTTTCCTTTAAGCTACTTCCCTCTGGTAAACAGGATATGTGCAAGACTTTTATTGTAAAAGGTAAGAACAGAAGGAGTGGATCTGGTCTGCGCTGCCTTTTTCAAGGTTGAAAGAAGTGATGAAGTTTGCTGTCAGGTTGTGTGTACGTTTTGAATATGTCCATATCGCTTAACGTGATTGGTTGATGCCTTTATTCTCGCACTTGAAAGCTCAGAAAACTCAACATTGTTCCCAAAAAAACAGGACAAAAAAAAATAAAAAATATATATATATATATATATATATATATATATATATATTGACGCATAATATCAAAGTAATTGCACAAAGAAATCCCACTCCCCCGGGATGTAAAGGCCTTTATCCTTAGATTTCAATCGACTGTCTCCCTGGACAGTAACTTCAGAGGAAGCAAGGAGAAAAGTGGGTGAGAAACAAATATTTTAAAAAAGGGCTGCAGGATGAGATTAGTCTCTTTAAGAAGACGATAATATGGCCAGATCTTCTCACATGGGTGTAAATATCTCAATGACACGCCTCAGGTCTTTCATTAGTGGACCAGAGGATTTTTTTCTCCCTTCTCCGACCTGAAACTGTCGTTTTCAATCAGGTTTGTCAAATCCCATGATCCTCCTGGCTCCCACCCAGTCAGAACTTAGTGGTGGGCGAGAGCATCGGCATCCGTCTGGTCTAGATTCATCACTCATGACTTTGCTGCTTTCCACGTGAGTGGCCGCTCAATCAGCTTTCCGAATTAGAGTTCATCCCGGCGTGACAAATCTCGGCGGCGAGTCATGCTAAGGCAACTCTAATTAGGAATCTATTGTTTGGAAACCGGCGCGTCTAGAGTTCATCAAATGTAAACTTACAGTACCTTGGCGTCGGACGGATTCTCAGAAAAGAGAATACAACATGTGCAGAAATATACTGTTTATAGCCATGAAGTGAGAAAGTGAAGCAGCACTTTATATATTAACTCCTAATAAAGAACTTTAAATGGCTCACATTTGTAATAAAATAAGAGTAAATGTTCCTTGAAGCGGTCTCTCCCTCACAAGGACAGTATAGTACCAATATTTGTTATATTAGAGTTACATTTTCTCTGCTAGGGCTGTGTCTTTTGAAACTTTAAAGAAGTCCATAATATAAGATGATTGGCCTTCAACCGCTGGCACATCAGGGTCGCTGCCAGAGAGAGTTTCAAAAATGATGCAAATAGTAGAATGTGGTTGAAATCAGGTGACATGTAATGGTGAATCATTTTCATGCACTGTGGATGGAGGCGCGCTGTTGCACAAATGTTTTTTTGCAATCTGAATACCAGTAATACAATGCAAAGAAATCCCACCAGGGACCTCCACTGTGGTAAACAAACACATAAGCTGTGCGATAAATCCTTTCAAGCAGCGTCTGAAGTGCCGACGCAGTGGAAAATAATAAAATGCGTTGGATTAGGATACCGACACGCTTTGTGGACGGTGATGCGACAGCTCCTAACACAAAAAGAAAAATAAGTACTTTGGCACCTGCTCTGTTATTTTTTAAATTCATAAGTGTGATGGAGTTATGTGCCCTTTCTGTGGCCCCCGAGTTTGTCACATGACATTTATAAAAC
This sequence comes from Cyclopterus lumpus, assembly GCF_009769545.1. Lineage (NCBI taxonomy): Eukaryota > Metazoa > Chordata > Actinopteri > Perciformes > Cyclopteridae > Cyclopterus > Cyclopterus lumpus. The sequence continues at coordinate 8,599,684 of NC_046970.1, read as the reverse complement.
AGAAACTCCTGTTTGTCTACATGAAAGAAAGTAAGAGAGCATTAATGTGATCAAGGAGGTTTCTTTATTCTTCAGAAGGACAGTCTGAAGCGTATTTCCAGATAAACCTGCAGCTTTTCAAGGCATCGTTGACCTCAGTCTGTATTGAAGCAGTATTGTGTGTCAACGGATGCAACGCAGGAAAACACTAATGCGGGATTTGTATGAAAAATGAGACGGTGACGTGTCAATTCCTCCCTTTTGGAGCTTGTTTTTCAATGCAGAAGAGGATCAGAGAGCTTCTCAGTGGTTCGACACACGCATGTCTAAATTATAGTCTTAAGAGCTGACTGTTCCAGCAGAACAAAGCAGACGAGTCAAGACGAGTGAAACTTGTATCAGACACAGAGGAGCCACAAGTGAAAATCCTCATGTAACTTGTGAGAATTCAAAGCACAGGTGCTTTTTGAACAACATCAACATCTATCCTGTATTTTATTCTCTCGCGGCATGTGACAGCTATAAGCCAGTCTGTTGAGTCTGTTGATTAGGCCTTTTTTTATAGGTATAAATGCTAATTGGCCACAAAATTAGGTCCACCTAAACAGCGCACATCTAGTTTTATCTAGTTTTCCAATCCATTAGCAGCAACTCAGTGCATAAAAGTATAACGACACAATCACAAGGTTCAGTTGTTCACAGCAAACTTGATGTCTGTGACTTTGGCCACTAATAATTCATTTATACCTGAACATTAACATGGGATCTGTATTTGGATTCTCTATCTGGAGAGGTAAAAAAACACAATGCATAATGTACTGTCTGGAGGTCTAACTCACATTGGAATCGGATCTCAGCCAGGTGTCAATTTCATCCACACGGCAGCGCCACGATCTTAGAAGAACAATCAGCCCTGCGAGTTGAACGGTCACCTGACTCCACCCCATCCTGCTTAAACAAGGGACTGTCCTCCCTTGTAAAGCTTGATTTAGAAACAAATGCATTGCTTGCCTTCACATGGGACGTGCCATGATTGTTTGACAGGTCCTCCAGCCCTATCTAACTAATTTATTCTGATATGATAAGCTGTCATTATCTGTTAACATCAGATGCGTTTGAATTGGAGGATGGCTAATGGTGCATTCAGACCAGATGCGAGGCAAACCTTTTTGCGCACCGCAATTTCACATAAAGTCAAAGAATGAGAATATGCGCCATTTGAAGTGAATAATGTGAACCATGCGAGGCAAATACGTCAGTTTTAGTATGTGATTTAAATATTTAATTTAAATATTTCAACTCGAGTCAGAGATTCTGTGCTCGGTGTTGAGATTCTCCTCATGTCATTGCTGACATCCTGACAATATTGTATCAGTGATGGAGGAACAAATTATTGTCTGTGGTCAGAACTCTACGATAGTACCTCAGATTTATACAGAGACCGGATGAAACTTGTGAACGTAAAAACCATCAACTGTCTGTGAATACAAACAGTAACGTTGCTATTATTTATGCCGAGATGGCGCTATTTTGAGTGTTGATGTAGCAGCTACAATGTTAGCATTGCTTAGCAATATTCAATCTGAACTCCAATGAGAAAACAAGCATTTTAAAAGTGGCCTGCTTGGCATATTGAGGACGGGCTTTACAAAGCGTGAATTCAGACTTTTATACTAATCCTCATCATGATGTAGTTATTAAGGCATCCATTTGATCCGTTTATTGGAGGTAAATCACAGATTAATCTCTTCATTTTGGTTTGACACAGCTGTCGTAAACTGGCCAATGTGTGGTTTGCTAGATACAGTGAATGGAGCTCTGTGAAATTTACTGAGCACCTGCGGATGATGTTATTAAACCCAGACATGACGCCCTGTGGTTTTCCAACTATTTGGGAACATTTACAGAGCAGCTATACTGGTTATTTTGGCCATGAGACGTTGGTTTGTCTTGACAATCCACTTTTGTCCACTTCAGGAACACCCAGGTGTGCAGAGGTGAGTTGACCTAGGCTCGTGAACGAGGGCATGTCTTTGCTTTAATATGCAGCCGATAAATCTGCAGCAACTGCATCCTGTTAACATCGAGCACAATCTCTAAGGAATGTTTTCAGCACCTTGTTGATTCCATGCCACAAATGAGTCAGGCTGTTCTGGGGCAAGGTGTTCAGGATCCTACCCAGTACGAGAGAGATGTGACAAAAAGCAATCACAAAAATGCCAGTGGAGCTGTGGTTTGGCCTCAGCAGATATCATGAAATATATGAGATACTAGGCCCGGTCATGCTGTATTGAGAAATGCCATGATGAAAGGAATCCTTATTGGTTTCCTTTCAATAGGTTAGATCTATTTTTTTTCTTTTACTACTGAGTTTTCTCTTCTTGCAGAACTCCAACACAGAAAACCCAAACTGTGTGGGCATCGAGGGGGTGCTGGAGGCTTACTTCCAGAGCCTGAGAACTGTTCAGCTGTACGGCCCGACCAACTTCGCTCCCGTCATCAACCAGGTGGCTCGGTGAGAGATTAACTGACCCGACACACACACACACACACACACACACACACACACACACTGAAAGAGACACATCTATTGTGTGTACCATGTCACATAATCTCGAACACACACACAGGCATACACTCATACACTCACACACCTTCACTCATGCTCAAACATAATGTCGCTCATACATAATGTCGCTCATACATAAAATCTGGACATTTCCATAAGTTTCCTATGCATGTGTCACTTATCCTGTGGAATCATGGGAAGGCAGCTGTTTATGTATGGATATCATGAACGCAAACAGAGAAAGGTGACTCGGTGGCAGGAAGCAATAAACTCGCAGAGCAACTCGCAGAAACTGTCAGTCAATCATCCCTATTTTTGTGGAGAAATCGCTGCGTATATTTTATGTTTCCAGTCCTTCCAGATTATATTTACCTTCAATTTAAACTGCCCTTTCCTTTCGTTCACTCCCAACGTTTCTATACACACCCACCTTCCATACACACCCACCTTCCCTCTCAGAGGACTATTTACTCTCTAGGTTCCCCCACAACCACAAAGCTCATAATAAGTGGCTTAGAGAGTCCATCACAGTCAGCTCAAACTTCCCAAGCTTTAATGAGAAGCCTCAACTGGCCAAGGCTTCTTTTTTTTACAGGCCTTCTCAGGTTTAGGTAGCCTCAGGGGTGCAAAGTCTATTCTCTGCCCTGTCACTCAATACTTAACACAATTTGCCAAATATGAGGGGGGGTGGGGTTGTACATTTCAAAGTTAGAATCGTCATTGTGGTTGCACAGAGAAACGATTGTCTATTTAAGTTTGTGCTTTAGTAAACAACTTAATTATAAAGACATGTATTTGATTGCATTTGCATTCTTAAAATTGTCATTTTTAATAAAACTAACAAAAAACATCTAGTGATCTAGTCTATGCAACACTCTTATTATATTCTAGTTTTCCACATTGTAATACACAACCTCAAATAAAAGACATTTTAAAATGCTATATTGTCCACGCAGACCAGAAACAGCATTGTGACTCAGTTTTGGATTTCTTTTTTATTGTTTGAACGTGGGGTTCAAATACCAATCATTTAGGTATATGGTTGAAATATTATATTTTAAATGTTATTTTGTATATTTTGTGGCCATCTAAACAAAAGAAAAGTAATTTTATGAATGGTTCATTGTGTGCAAATGATTTTGTAAAAATAAACATGTTAAAAGTTCCCTGTGGAATTTATCGTAGTGGTATAGAGCTTTTCTTATAATTGGGAACCTGTTTGGTACGATTAACACAGAGCTCCTGCTAGTACAAGTACATCTCAGCCAGCGCTGAACATTGTTGCTTCCAGCAGAAAGCTGTATTTAATTCCAGTGTTTTTGTTAGAGCAGGGTTTCGGACACAGAGACACTCAGGAGGCTCCCTATAGTGCATGTCAGTGTCACCGTAAAGGTTAATGATACCCTGCTCTGTAAAATATGCCAACTCCTTTGCATCACCTACACAGAGCCCTGGTGGTTTTTACTGCTGGGGGCTTCGACTCTTTCTCGAATGACACATCGCAGTAACTCTGAATCTCAGATTTGAGCTGCTTTAAAAGTTTTTGTTTTGGGAAGGCGACAATTTCTAATCATGTAAAAATCATTGTCATTGAACCCTGTGGGGCGGCTGTGGCTCTGTAGTGGAGCGGTTTGTCCTTCAATCAGAGTATCGACCATGTAATCGCTGGCTACACTAGTCCATACCGATGTGTCCTCTGGCAAGACACTAAGCCTCAAATGGTTCCCTTAGCTGTGTGTGAATGGGTATGAATGTTAGTTAGTCCTGATGGGCATGTGGCCCGTTGTATGGTAGCCCCTGTCATCAGTGTATGAACGGGTGTGAATAATGACATGTAGTGTTAAAGCACTTTGATTGGTTGGAAGACTTGAAAAGCAAAAGTCCATTTACCATGTTTTGTAAGCTATTCAAGTAAAACATTTCAGTTACGTAATTAAATAAACATTAAATATATGTGCAGAGCCACGGAACATAACCAGGAAATGATTTTGATTTTTTTACCTTTTGTCATTTTGTTTTACATTTCACAAGTTTCCCCACGAACTGTCCGAACCTTATGCATCACACTTTATTAACCCCACAATAACATCAATAGGTGTGAATAAGTGATCAAACCTTCCTGCCGAGCCCTGCAGCACGTCATCCTTTGAGAACACAAATGAAATTTCACCAATGCAACTTTATTGGAGCACAGCCGGTGTTATGTTTTTTGTGGATTTTGGCTGGTTATTACCCGCTATTGTATTTTTAGCCCAACAGGAATCCATAATTTAGTGTAGCAGTGTTCTGTTGTTCAGCTGTGGGCTCAAGAGCTTCAAATCTCCCAAACTTTATTTCCTGGCACAGTGTCCTCGCACCTTTTTCTGTGATCCTTGTGTTTTTTTTCACATCTCCAGATCGTTTTTGCTTTGTGATCATCAAATGCCCCTTTTTTATTTTCATTTTGACGACTCCATCTATCCTCCCTCTCCACTAACTCTGACTCGCTGTCCCTCGACATCCTTGTTTCCTCTGCTCTCCCCGCTTCCACTCTGGCTTGTCTTCTTCTTCCCTTTCTTCTTAATTAAACGCCCCATCCTTCCTTTATTGGTCCAGCACTTCCTGTTCATTCTTCCTCCTCTTCATCCACCTCTTCCTTTTTTTGTTGTAATCCACGTGGGAGGTTTAGTGTAGTGAGAAAGACAAGGAAAAAGATACATGGTATAATTTATATATACATAAATATACACGGCTACCTGCAACAACTCTTGCTATTTGCATTAACTTATTGGAACAAGGATCATATTTTCACAGCCAATGAAAAGTACGCTGCTCCTCTCGAACAGCAAGTGTGTGTTTATACGTATTGGATTGTTTTTACTGCTTCTTTGGTCCAACTTTTTGTCTCTGGGCGCTCGTGTGTTGCCTGACGCCACAGTGTGTCTTTGTGGGCAGAAAAGCTGGACCGTTTATCTATGACGGTTTCTGAAAATATTATTTATGTTTTAACTCGAAACACGTAACCAGCCTACACTCACAAACACAACCCGGATTTTTAAAGAGTCTACTTTTTGAGTCTACTTTTTGTTTCCCCATGGGGGGAGGGGAAGCTGAACAGTACTCAACCAATTTGTGACATAATTACACAATAGGTTAGACAGAAATAGACTAGCGTGTCTTCACACAACATTATTTTCAAATGGTACCTGGACTGTACTTGTATCAGATTTTTAAGAATTGTTTCCAAAAATCTCAACATTAACACTGTCAAATAAATGCTTCTAACACATGCTTCCATCAGTCCATTATATCAATTCTGGAGCCGGCTTTAATCTGTACATGTATTTATTTGTTTAGGGAGCCTAACAATAGCAGGGATCCACAATCTTCCTCAGGCAAAATAAAAGTGTGTGTTTTATTTGTTTTGGAGGGTCTTTCTTTGCAGTAGAGCTGTAAATATTCCTTTGCTAGAAGCATTTACAACATAAGAGCCACTCCCATAAAGAGTAACAAGGCCCAACCGAATAAGTCGATGGCTCCTAAAGGATACCTGTGGTGACAGGGAGCATTGCTGCGGTGCCTAAGGTTGAGAGGTAACAGGGAGATTTGTTCCCGTTTCCCCGTTGTTCGGCGGAGACAGAGAGAGGGTGGAAAATAGAGAAAACATGAGGGACGGAGACAGACACCAGGACAGACATGGAGGAATACAGCAGACAGGAAGGCGCAACGAGAGAGAGACAGTTTGCCATTTTGCCTGCTCTCTGCCTCGGGCCAGACTGAGAGTGTGAGCCAATCAAACAGTGAGTCAGACAGCAGGTCTTCCTTCTCCCTGCTGGGATCCCCACATTACCAGCAACACACTCTGAAACACACACACACACACACCAACCAGTGGAGAGCCAAAATGTTCTACTATACAATGCCATTTTATGTGGACTAAATCATGAGAAGCCAGTGCTGGCGGGGAATCTGCATCCACTCTTAAGTGTGCATCAGTTTAACATTTCAATACACATACTGAACGACCTGCAGAAAGCCACCTTATGTTCTGATGGTTGTACAATTACCTACAGAGCATGAAGTACAGTAAAGCACAAAGGAATGGTGTGGAGCCCACTTCTGTAATCAGCGAATCAGCAGGTAACACCGTCTGTTGAACAACATAAGACAGAGAGAGGGTGGAAAATAGGGTACAAATTCACTGAGAATGATTCAAGCGAGGAGAAAGGTTACTTTGAAAACGTGCTGGCACAGTTATTGGAACATTGTATTTAGATTGACATAAGCACCGGGGGGCCAAATGCAGCCTGAAACAGTGGGCGCTGATGCATAGACCTCGCAGGATCATTAGTCTAAAAGTTGTCAGTGGACCTACGCTTCAAACTGTGGCGCTCTTGGTGAGGGACGGCCTGTCAGTTTCCATTCCATTACATGCAGAGTGTCTTTTTAAAATAAACTCCCAACATAGGTTTAATTATTTCCGTCCGGAGGATCATGCAATTGGTCTTGTGTGTGCATGCTTCCGTGAGTGTGCTGCAAATTAAATGACTTTTGGCTGAAGTCATCATAAGAAACTCAGCGTGAGTAGCACAAAGTCAAGCAGAGGAACGCATCAAAAAAACACATTGCTCTCAACGGTGTGTACCGCCACAACAGAAACGCGATGTTTACCTTCTCTACGCACATAGATCAGTTCCCCTAACGTCTTTGTGCGTATTTGTTCTGATTGTAGGTGTGCTGCAGAGGTGACTGACGGCTCCCAGTACTTCGTGCTGCTGATGATCACAGATGGCGTCATCTCGGACATGGCTCAGACCAAAGAGGCTGTGGTCAATGTGAGTGGACACAACGCTACACACAAAGCACAGCAGCTGTATGTGGGGACACCTCATGGATGGGTTCGGCATACATTTAAAGGTCCAAATAACACACAAAAGGACCATTTGTACATTATTTACTCACCCAGTGTGACGAAGAATCGCATCGTATATTACAACAGAAAGGTTTAAATAGTACGGTTTTAGAGAAGATGCATGTGTTTGTTCAGTCGGGAGCATACGGCTGGATATTTGAGACATGTTTCGATATAGATTGCTGGTTAAAAGCGGCCCCCATTTACTGACTCCATCAAGACTGTTTTTTTGATTCTCCGTTAGTCATGCGATAAAAACGGGAGGTAAATCCTAACGGAAAATAGATACTGCTATTGGTATGGGAACCACTCCAATCACAGTTCTACATTAGGTTAATCTCTGATCATTTCTGATCATCATCACAAAACAGCACTAAAGTAAAAAGTAATACATCTCATGGTTTGCACATTGTGCATTGTGAGCATGAAAACTGGAGCAATAAGAAACCCTGCTGTTGCAAAGATTGACATTTGAGCCCAGCCATGCCCACTCAAACCTGATTCCTCATATTTCCTGCATACGTCACAACCAGGCCCGTAGAGATCATCCCAGCAGCCCCCGCACTGCGGGGGGGCCTCGCAGTGACAGGGGTCCTCGCATGGCAATTTTTTTATCCAACACTAGCCAGCGCACTCCGCCGTATTGCGGCTAAGTGTCGGCTGACTCGGCTGTGTTCCGGCTCGATGCGGCCAAATGTGAGCCACCTTTGGCACATTTCACTGTTGCCATGTCTGGCCCAGGTGTAGCTGTTACGGACATGGGCAGATTCTGTCTGAGACATGGCAACCGGTTTATCGGCTGTCGAATCTGGGCCGAATAATGTAATAAATAAATAATATTACATTACGTAATAACATTAAGATATCCCTCAAAGTTGTCTCTCTCATATAAAGCTACACAATTAAAACAAGTATTTTAAACTGGCTTTATAAGTTTTAAATAATAGTTGTAAAGGCAATAGTAACAGGCAACCACTAGGGCCTCCTGCTACGCGGACTGGTGTTATTGTTGGGCCGCGGTGTATTCTGGGAGAACTACGAGGAAATTTCTCTTGAGGAAAAATGAAACGCACATTTAAAAGTGGTGCCCAAAAGCAGCATTCAAAACAGAACATTTCTGAATTAAATGCCAAACTTCCCAAAATTACAAGTCTTTTTCGACCAGCTGGTGAAGGATGCACTCATCTGCCACAAGAGACGGGTATTGTACTGTTTGCTATAGCTAACATTACCACGTAGCTAACGTTATACTTTGACAGCTGTACTGCTTGAAAATACATTAACCTTATTAAACCTATACTCTCACTATACCCCCTGCGCCCATTATCGGACACGTTTCCTTAATTATCTCCACAACCACATCGTTGTTTAACTTTATTTCACGTTGTACAACACTGCAACCCTTTTGAGAAGACAACGACTCTGTACAAAATAATAAAAGTAACCGTTAAGTAAGAAAGGTCATTTTCCAAGCTAAAACTGATCAAAACATATCTCAGAAGCTCCATGTCACAAGAGAGGCTGTCAGGTCTGGCCATCCTTAGCATAGAGAATAAACGTGCGCGCAGTTTAGATGTAAAGAGCGTGGTTAAAGACTTTGCACACAGATTTGCTAAAAGACGCGCACATGTGTATTCAAATGCAAACCTGTAGAAAGTAGCCTACCGGTGTATCGACTATATGTAGGCATATTTGTTATGTTGTTGTAACATATGTTCTGTTTGAGCTGTTTGAGCTGTTTTTTCTGATTGAATACATTTCCCTCAAAAGAAAAGCTTGGGTCCTGTTTGTTTATCTTTGGAAAATGACCGCCGGACAATACATTATCCCTTACATATGGGGGGGAGGGGGGGGCCCTCTCAGGGTTATTCTGCAGGGGGGCCTCATGTGTTTCCGTTACGGCACTGGTCACAACGGCAGTAAAAAACCCTTTAATTTTGTTGATGAACGGACACTCAAAGCAGAACAACAGACTCTTTGGACAAAGAGTCATGAAGACATGAAAAATGGTCTAAACGTATTTCATTCTCATTGCAGCAAAGTCTACTCCAGCACGTGTATATACTGGACATTCAAGCATGATATGCACAGTGTATATTTATTTTGTGGGGGAACATTACATGGCTCACACCACTCCTGTGTTGTCTCCACAGGCAGCCTCCCTGCCCATGTCTATCATCATAGTAGGCGTGGGCCCTGCTGAGTTTGATGGTAAGTGTGTGTGTGTGTGTTGCTGGCAAATACATTTTAGAACGAAAGATAGAATACATTACAGATTTCATCACCTCAGCCAAAAACAATCGAGGAGACATTTCTTTGTTTTGCCATCCGTGTTGCTGCGTTGTGGAAATAATTCAGACACACATGCAAATGTCAGCCTTTCAAAGTTTCCGCTGCACAGACATGTCAATCCTCTATTCATCCCCCTCGCCCACAACCCATTTACACGCCTCTGGTATCCGTCAGTCATCCAAGAGACTGTGATAAGCCACGGACAGACAGAACATGTCTTAATGTAATTAGTAGTGCATGTATACATGCACTACTAATTAATTTACACAATATGTCTCCATAGACCATTAAGATTCAAGATCCAATACATATTTGGCCATATCAACCACAGCTGATTTGGAATTTTGTTGCACAACATAACATATAATCATACTGCTCATTCTTTGACACAAAGGGAGAACACTGAATAGTGCTTTAAGCATGTGAGGAGTCCTTTAAAACATGTTCAAACCTCTCTGCCATACACCGCCAATTCATTTTTAAGATGAACACATGAATGGCCATACCATGCAGTTATTGAAGAGGTGAGCACACATTCTATTACTGCTCAGTAACAACCTTTAACAATCCAAATCTCCTCAGCCGTCTTGAAAAGGAATAGTCATGGTGAGCTTTATCGTCACGAGGACTTTGATATGATAGGAGCCTGTTCCGATGGTCAATGAGTTTGAAACTCTATTGTTGATTTAATGAATTGTGTAACTCATAAACTGTACATGTCATCATCATGAGCTCATGTATAGTTGATGGGTGTGCAATGCTGAAAATGTTGATAACTGAATAAAGTTTATACTTTATATAAATACAATGGGCCTATGTAGGTTTTAATCAGGCGGAAACTTCTGAAGAGTGAAGCCAATGAGGAAGTGTCTCCTCTGATCGTATAGAAGTCTACTTTCACTTGATTTATTCCCTCAGTAAACCTTGTAAACTGGTGGTCAAATGGACCATAAAGCAGAGTATGCTTTAGGGTGGGGCTTACTGTGATTGACAGGTCGCTAGCAGAGCCGTAAACTCTACATCACTCCTCTGCAGTCCAAAATATGGTCACTTTCACTCACTGGTTTAAAAAAAAGATGTCGATGGCCAAAATCCATGATCGATGGTGAGAACAATATTGGCACATGTCATGTATCTGAGGGTAATTTTACGCATGCGCTTATTTTTTGAATCGAGTAAAAGCTTTTCTTGTGAATGAGGCGCATTCCATATATATTGAAGTAACCAACAGTTATATTAACGTCTGTATGCAGTCAACAATTGACTGTCAAATACAATTTAAAAAAACAACATCTAACAATATATATTGTCTGATTTGATATTGAACTGGGTGAATTATAAATTATACATAATCTAATAATAAATAGATATTCTCAAGTAAAATGAGGGCTGGATAAATAAAATACATAACAGAAAGCTTTTTAAAAATGTGACTGAATGAATTGTCCTACAGCTTCAAATTCAGTTCCTTCAGATATGAAGGAAGATGTCAATCAAAAGAGCCCAGATATTATATTCACATCTTTGTGTGAAGGGGACTTTATCTGTGGTTATTAAAACCTCTTGTTTCAGCTCTATTCTCCTCTTGGTTATTATCATTGTTGGACAGTTCATTAATGTCTTAGGATTCTGATCATGTTGGGCTCTTAGATTTATTTTCTGTGCCTTCATTTCAGCTGTGAGGGAGTACGTTTGGTCTAAAGATTTGTGATTTGTCTCGTATTGGAGCTTCATATTACCGTTTTTAATAATCTTCATGGTCTCTGATCATTTGAGACATACTGGTTTTGAACCTAGAAGAGTTTATCCATTTGGTTAAAGGCTATTGTCTCTCTGTCTCCATTCCTCTTCTTGGAGAACAACATGTGAAAGAACTTCTCTGACTCACCTACTTCTCTGACGGTTGGCTTTCTCTCCCGTCTGTGTAAATGTCACTGGAGTTGCGGGACATATCGCAATACACGTTTGATTGGCCGAGTAGCATCACGTGTGACAATTTACAACGCATGTAATTGGTCGATGTGTTTCCTGGACCTCTTAACTAGTGCCGACAAGGCTAAAAAAGCTGCGGCAGTTAAAATAGAAGCACTCTGTTAAGATGTTTATTATTCTCTAAGCAATAAACTACGATGCTACTTCCCTTTTGGCCCTAAACAGTAAGATGGGCTCCTTCAAAATAAATGCCTATCTTCCGATCTCTTAGGAAGACCACTACTTTGACTACGCCTCCTTGGATCACCACATTCCATTCATACCTGAGTCATCTTTATAGTTATGATAACCATAAAACATGTTACAATCAGCATACAGTTACAATAATACTTATTCAGTGATTACACTTATACTGTGACAGTGACTTTTCTCCCATGTTTCCCTAACACATTCTTGATAATATATTGCAATGATGGTTGTTTCTTCCAGTAGTTTTTTCTTTCAGTTTATACAGTTCTGTATTCTGTTTATTTCTTGTATGTTACAAATGTTGAGGACGAGGCAAATGCCAAGATTATGCAGCAAAGACGTAAGAAGAAGGCCGCTAGCTAGTAAACATGTACTGTATGTAAACAACACTTGGCTAAAAACACTTACATATTTGGCTTTGCAAATGTTTTATGAGGAAGGAAATGCACTTGAAATGCACTTGAATGTATGTTGCAGCTCACAAAGAGATCATTAATGCCCCATCACATTCAGCAGCCCTACTTCCTTGTGTCACATTATATTGCCCTTTTCTAACAGAATATTATATCGCAGGATTAGGCTTTTTAGAGATACGCTCTAAAATTAGCTGCTTAATCCATCTCCAGGCACTTAGATCTGTGCTGAGACCAGTTCTTAATGTTAAGTTCAGTCTGCTGTATAGAACAGCTGAATTAAAAAAAAAGAGACTCACTCTATTGATATGCACAGGTGTCTCTGTCAAAAGGTAATTGGCAAAATGGTTTGAATTAAATCTCCAGCCGGAGACGGGTGACACGGGGAGAGGCCCCCCCTGTTGGGACCTATTATTCAGTGTGCAGGGCTGAGGTTGGGGTCAGAGGTCAACGCTGTGTGTGACAGAGAGAGAGAGAAATTAAAGCGGAGATGATGAAACTGAAAGAGCATGGCAAGGAAGAGGAAGCCCAGCATGGAGTGAGCACACATTTGTAGATGAATCAGTCAGCTATTGAATCACTGAGTTCTGGGTTCACGTGGCTTCAGTCCAGACATGGGCAAGTGAAAGTCCCGAGGGTGCATTATGTTTGATAACTCCTTTTACTCGCCTTCTGTTAGTGGCAGCAAAGAATTTTTTTTTGCAAACTCTTGTCACTCAACATGCAGGATTTTTTGATGTGTGCCCGATTTCCACTCTGTGATGCTTGAAACGCGTCGCTCGCAAAAAGAGAATAAATCAAGTGATTGTTTTTCTTGCTGGTTTTGGCGCTCGAAATGTATTCAGCAGTACCACAAATGTGTCTTTCAATCACATAACGTTTGAAGATGACAGAAGATTAGATTCACTTTTGTTGATCCCTTTGGGAAATTTTAATCGTTGAGGAATATTCAACATCAAGGACACATTCCTTTGAACTATAAGAAATGAAAAGAATGAAATACACATCAAGACACAGCAAGGAGCACATCTGACTGACAGCACTGACATTTAAGACATGGGGGGATATTATTAAAAATGTGGGCGGATCAGTCTAACGGGAGACTGGGGGTCCCCCGCCAGAAATCTTTTAACAGAGTAGATGTCATGTCCTGTATTCTGGTGCCTTTTAGAAGGCGGTTTGATACCTTTATGCTACACTAGCATGAGAACAATTATGGGTACATTTTGCAATTTCCTCAAGAGGAAGTGGTTGGCCCCAACCATCCTCGTGAATGCAATCTCTCAGAAACACCTGGAGGGTATTTCTTCAAACGCCCGGCGAACCCTATTTTGGTGATCGAGGGTGATGGTCACCTGCATATTCTTGGGAAAGCAATATCTCAACAACACCTTGAAGCAAAATGTATTACATCTGGCACAAAGGTCCACTTGGACACCCGGATGAACTGATTAGAATTTGATGGTCAAATGTCACTGTGATCTCATAAAACACCATAACTCAAAAATGTAAATGCTACATCTAACAATTTCATAGAAATGTCGAATAGGATAAAATGATGAAGTGATGCAAAATGACTGGTCAAGGTGATAATTCTTCTTAGTTAAGAAGAGACAGATCATCATTAAGAATCTCCTTGTCGCCCCATATCATCTACAAACCATGTGCTGAACACATGTCCCTATTAGTGAGTTTTTATGCGTGTGAGTGAGTGTTGAACTGAGTCTATATGCGGACACACACGTGTCATGTGGTATTGAGGGCAGCAGAAGGGTCTCTATTGGGCTCAGTGTCTCCACAGATATATGCCAGATGTATCCACATACAAATGCACAGGTTTACCCTCATTCACTGCCGCTTTTTCTTTGAACATCTTCTGAATTCATTTATATTCCATCTCTTCTGTCCTCTCACGTCTTTGTACCTCTGTCTGCTTGTTCCCTATTTCCTATCTGATAAAAGCACATCAAATGATTCCTCAACCTCCTTCTTCTTCTCCCTTTTTCCCGGACTGCTTCCGACCACCATCTGGCCATCTCCATGTGCCATGTGGAGCCTCATGAGTCTCCCATCAGCATCCCTCCCTCAGCATTCTTTCCTTTCGCTTTTCCCCTTGGAATTTAGATGTGATAAGGGTCCCTCTTGAAAAAATGCCATGGATTGTTTGTCACTTTGCTTAGCTGATTTGCTTTGTTGTTTGGAAACTATAAATAGACTGATGCATTCCTCTGTTTTTTTCTCCAGTAAGGGACTTTACCTTCCCATCGTCCCTGTGGCCTGTATACGTACTAATGAGAATGGATTACAGAATAAGTGATTGTTTCCTTTCTCCACTTGGAGAGCAGCAGGGAACAGATGTGGTACAGAGGGGCCGCTAACATGTCTTTAGTCTGAACTCTTTATTAGTCCCCGAGGACAGCTGCGTGGCTCGTCAGCAGCTGGGTCTGTGCTCCTACTACCTCTGGTCTCGATTTCAGACATCATAGACACCAGGTTGCACCGTAACTATGAGGAGAAACGCTTTTCATGCAGACTGTTTCAATTCTCTGTTCTTTATTAAAGGGCTGCATGGATTTGCTTCTGTGGTGCCTTACCCTAGATAAGTCGCAGCTCTGTGCGTGCTAACATACAGCATATAGACGTGTTTGTTATCAGTGTTATCGAAAAGCAGTGTGTGGGGGGGTTAGAGGATTGATACGAGAGGAATAAACCCAACCATGAATAATGTTCTTGTGACGTTTGTCCCTGTGAGACGTGATTTGCTTTGTTTACACTGTAAGTGAGTCAAGTTAGTCGGACAGCACAAGTTGTTGGTGCTGTTGGTTTTGTAACGAATTCTGCTAATGACTCAGATTTTGTGTGAAGAAAAAGAATGGATGGAATAAGGAACCACACTAGCTGTGGACTCACATACAGTAAGTACGACCTGAGCACTGGACGCGTGACAGGGACACAGTTCACATCCCCTGAATAGGACTAATAAAATAAAACGAGAAATTATTCAAATTTATCATACAATAGAAATGATCCAACAAAATCTTTCTGAATTTCTTTAAATGCTTCCGAACTATATTTGTATTTGTGTCACTTTGATAGGTAAAGACTTTCCTGATTCAAATCCTCCCTAAACAGTTTAAATGATGTGTTTGTTGTCTGCAGCTATGGAGGAGCTGGACGGGGATGAGGTCAGGGTGTCCTCCAGAGGACGCTTTGCTGAGAGAGACATCGTCCAGGTAAAGCGCATTCCACGTACAAGTTACCCTGCCACAGTTCTTGGGTCTCATTTATGAAACAGTGCGTTGGATACACATTAATTGTTTGCATACATTCAAGGGAGGAAATGCACGTACGGCTAATAATACTTTGATTTATAAAAGCTTGCATAGCTTGCCAGTGAGCTATTTCCTTTTATGAATCCCGAATCAACCTGTAAATGTGCGCAGCTGGTTCGGCCTCACATCCCGCCCTCTACACGCCCACATTCAACCATAAATGCTCATCAATGCAAAGCACCTCATGAATGTTGATGCATAGTGCTGAGCTGCTGATTAGTGAGTCTTTATGATGAATCACAGAGACTACCGAGAGGAGGAACACTCGTTCACTCCTATTTCTTCCATGTACACAGTCCTTAGTCCTCACAGTCCTAACAGTCCTTACAGTCCTCACAGTCCTCACAGTCCTTACAGTCCTCAGTCCTCACAGCCCTCACAGTCCATACAGTCCTCACAGTCCATACAGTCCTCACAGTCCCCACAGTCATCACAGTCCCCACAGTCCTTACAGTCCTCACCTCACAGTCCTCACAGTCCTTACAGTCCTCACAGTCCTCACAGTCCTCACAGTCCCCATGGTCCTCATAGTCCTCACAGTCCTCAGTCCACACAGTCCTCACAGTCCTCATAGTCCTAACAGTCCTCACAGTCCTCTATCCTCAGTCCTCAGTCCTCACCTCACAGTCCTCACAGTCCCCACAGTCCTCACAGTCCTCACAGTCCCCACAGTCCCCACAGTCCTCACAGTCCTCACAGTCCTCACAGTCCCCACAGTCCCCACAGTCCTCACAGTCCCCACAGTCCTCACAGTCCTCACAGTCCCCACAGTCCTCACAGTCCTCACAGTCCTCACAGTCCTCACAGTCCTCACTGTCCTTACAGTCCTCAGTCCTCACAGTCCTTACAGTGTCAGAGTATCTATCGTGCAACATAACACAACACAAGTGTCACCGTAGTATTTATTTGTATGTTTTCAAGAATCAGACTTCATTTATTTATTTATTTCTCATCGGACTGATAATGAGGATATGGAGTGATCTTACGAGAGCTGTCACTGGCTGTATATCCACACCTTGCTAATTTACACAATCCACATGTGCAGGTAATGAAGATGAAGGTGAAGTGACTGGAGAAGGTGTGTGACAGTCACCATGGTTACCCCACTGCTCCAGTGAGCTCCGATACTCACATCGGAGAGCTGTTTACAGTTTGTCTGTGTACAGTATTCTGTATCTGTCCCTGTGGAATAAATCATGAATAGATCAATAAAATGGTGTTTACTGCAGCGATTTTACTCACAGACACAGTGGTTCGATCCCCGGCTCCACTAGTCCATGTCAGTGTGTCACTGGGAAAGACACCCAAATTGCTCCCAAAGGCTGTGCCATCAGTGTATGCATGGGTGTGAATGGGTGTGCAGGGGTGAATGACGACATGTAGTGTTAAAGCGCTTTGAGTGGCCGAAAGACTAGCAAAGTTCTATACAAGTACAGAGCATTTACTTTATGAAAACTAAATAACTGGTGATATATGCACAGTATTAGAAGACTGTTGCTCTGTTCTGCAGTTATTTACTGCTAGTTGACGTAATCTTACAGCTGATGATAATTTCATCAGCTGTACTTGAGTGTCGGTAGTTCGGTCTCTCCTCTGGGCTGAGGCAGACAGCGCGGATTAAATATGAAGCAAAATTAGATTTTAGGTTTACGTTGGTTTAAATCTTTTATAATTGACATGTGCTTATTGTTGTGGCTCAAACAAGCACAAATAACAGCCGGTTTATAATGAAGAGAATATATAAGTGCAAAGTATTATATACCATTCAACCTGTAATGATGCCTCTCACATTGAATTACAATCTGGCTCACCATCTGCATTTCCAAAATGTTTGTAGGCCAGAGTTTCCTTACAGGTGAGCATGTTCTCCCGTTTGTTGTTTTTATAGATCACAACGTTTGCGTGGGAAGTGGTTTTGTACGTACGCAACAGTTATAAATGAGAGCCCTGGTGTTCATCCCTGTGACCAGCAAACATCTGCATGGAGTTGATTTTGTTCAATTACAACCTGTAGCACATAGATCTATCTCAGTGACACCGCAGCATCCAAATGATAACCAAAGGCCTTTATTAGGGTTCTTAAATAGAAAAAGACTGCATCGACAGCTTGAGGAGTTTTTATGAATTCTGAACCCATCCAGTTCTTGGAATATTGTTTGTGTATTTTTTTTTTTTATAGATAATGGGGAATTGTATGATCTGTTTTATTTTATGATCTGTAAGGAACCTAAAAACTGAATTATTTTGTTGTTGTTTTCTAAAGGGACTACCACTTTTATCCACATAGATTGCCAAAATTAACTCAAAATGAAAGTTCCTCGTAGTAAATTAAAATGTATTCAGATGCCCCACCAAACAGATTGTTTAACTGCACACCAACAAGCATGAGGCAAAACACTCATTTTGGCATCTGCTTTTCCTTCTCCCATCCAGTTTGTTCCTTTCCGGGACTACATCGACCGGTCGGGGAACCAGGTCCTGAGCATGGCCCGCCTTGCTAAGGATGTCCTGGCTGAGATCCCCGACCAGCTGCTATCCTTCATGAAGAGCCGGGGGGTCGAACCCCGGCCCCCTCTGCCTGCAAGCTCAGACTCCCCCTCAATGTCCACCACCACAACCACATCCACCAAACCTGCCTCCAAGGAACGCAACATGCACGCCTGAGATGAGGGCAGCGAAAGCAGCAGAACAGTGGTCCGAGATCTGAGCAAAGGGAAATGTATGTTTTTGTCTGTGTGTGTGTGTGTGTGTGCGTGGTACATCTGTTGCACGGTTTCAGGGTCTGGAACAGAGTCAGGCTTCTGAATGTAGTTTCCGCAGTAAATTGAAGGGGACACCTCTCAGTAGAGGTGGTGGGGATGGATCCCTCCAACAACACCTGAACTGGAAATGTATAAAAAACATTTCTGCACCTATCACAGGTGTAACGCACAACTCTGCAATTAGAAACTGCATTTCAATCTAATGTAGTTTAATACGTTTTCCTCAGTCATCAATAAAGCCACCCAAGGACTTATCTGCCAGCACAACTTCTCCCGCAGAGGGCGAGTCCACAGCTCCGTCCACCACACTCCAGTTTCTCTGCTCACAGTGTTAAGAGTGCCCGCAGTGCGAGAGTCATACATCCCGAAGCAGTCGGCCCATTGATTTAAATAAAGAAAGACTGCGCTGGGGCCGATGCCCGATGGCCGCTACAAGTTTCAGTTTTATCCTCAGGGCATTTTGAAGGCTTGACAGGAAATGCAGTGGATCCGAGAATAGAGAGGCAGAAATTACATCTCTTCCTGGTAGTGGCATCTGCGAGCCAATGGTTCTCTTTTTTATTGCTTCATGAAAATGCTAAACGTAAAATTCAAATATGTTTTTATCTAGAAGGTTGGTGGAGGGTGCTCTACATTTCAAGGTCAACATTCAGAGACTGAGCCTTGGCGAGTCAAAACTCATCCCACTTGAAATTGGCTCGGGATGGAGAACAGGCTGAACTATCCCCCACTCCCAGCGCCCTCACTTCCTCCTAGCCACCATACAATTTAACAATATCGAGAGAGTCTTTCAGCCTCGCTCGCAAAACCCAAACGTAAATATGCCTCCGGCCC
Organism: Cyclopterus lumpus; assembly: GCF_009769545.1. Taxonomy (NCBI): domain Eukaryota; kingdom Metazoa; phylum Chordata; class Actinopteri; order Perciformes; family Cyclopteridae; genus Cyclopterus; species Cyclopterus lumpus. The sequence continues at coordinate 8,580,431 of NC_046970.1, read as the reverse complement.
CCCCCCCTCTAAATTGTAACTCTCAGCTGGGGCTGTCATTTGGGATGAATCATTCATGAGGTGGCTGCCCTCTGGTTCCCAAGCTGTCTGGAGCGCCTACCTGTTTAAAATGAGCAGAGTTGGTAGGCATGCATTTCACGGCCCAGAATGCTTATGTGTAGCAGAGAATGTGTGAAAGTGTCAGGGGTCATCTTTTCATTTCTCACCGGAGACAAGGCGGCAACAAAAAGAGTGACAAAAGAGAGTGAGGTTTGGTATATAGTTCTCTGTCAAAGTTGCTCAGACTACTTTGGGGAAATGTATGCAGTGTTGCCTTACCAGCTGCTGTATAACCACACAGATTTACAATTTGACTTTTTTTTAAAGACATCTTTTGTTTTGTGATTCAATTTGTTTTGCCTTTGCTTTCTGGATGCATGATTCCTTTTCTCCCATCCACACATATCGTGCGGTCATGTCCAAACTTTTTGTCATCCGACCTTCGGCACTCAGTGAACAACTCAACAGGAATGGATTCAAACAGTCCAGGAAGGTCTGAACAGCCAATTATAACAATAACAGCTGGATTATAAAACATGTGTCGTATTGAATGAGAAAGGAAATGGATATGTGGCCTTATTCCTGTCATAATCCTACAAGTGTGTTACGAGGGAGGACTCTATTTTTATATGACAAAACAGGAAATATGTGTTGTTTTGCATGCTTGTTTGGCTGATATGCTGCCAATGATTGTACTCGTTCAGAAAAAGAAAAAAAAACACTTACTGTATATTTAGTCATATCTGGAAAAGGACTTCCAACAACATTCCTACTTGTGTTGACTTGTGTTCTGTGCAGGAGCGTTCTTTCTATTTCTACTCTTATTGCGTGCAGTGTACTTGGAGGGACTGCCATTGTGATGATCCCAAACATATAGGAGCCACACCAACAGTAGGATAGATTTTTATCACACTGTTTGAAACATTCATGCATGCATGTGTTGTTATCAAGAAGTACGCCAACACGCGGTCACAAAAACGTATCGGATACTTTTGTATGAAGCATGTGGAGCTTTCTATACAGTGTGTACAGTATTAGTTGATGACACTCACCGACGGCATACCGCTCACCTCTTCCCCCGCCCAGTGTGATCCATGCAGCCTACACAGGTGAAATGTAAATACATCGAAAGTGATATACAGAATATTTTGTGAAAGTCTTCCTTCCTTCCTTTTTTGTTCCTCTCTTGATACTCTAAATATGTATTTGTCTTCATTTGTGTCGGTCAAAATGTAGTTCTAGTTTTGTCAAGTGTTTTATAGCTTTTGCTTAGAAACCAAAATAAAGATAATGTTTAAGGCTCATCTGTAGTTTGTGACTATTTTTACAGTGATTGTTGGGTAATGTTAGGGACTGAACAAAAGATATTAAGAGTAGAGCATTTGTACAGCTTAAATGTACTAAATTTGCATTAATATAGTAGCAAACAACCTTTATCTATATAAAGATATATTGGGGTAACGTCTACCTGAGCAGAGAATGAAGTCGCTGTCCTTCTGTGCATTATCAGAGTTTCTCCGTGCTCGGTTTATTAGCTATTAGCCCACGTTATAGAAAGTTGTCAAACTTTGTATTATTATATCCCTGAGTGTGGTGAAGAATTATTTTTAAATGTATTTAACATACTTGCTATGGTATGTTTTATCCTAGTCTACTAGCCTACATGTTTTTTATCATCATCACAATCAGAAGTCCAATTGTAATAACAAAATGTGGATCTTAAAAGTGTTGTGTCAACCCTAAGGGTGCCATGCTCTTTAAATATTGGGTTATAGTGGTAATAAAGCTGGTGTTTCTTCTGAGAAGATTTATTTTTATGTTTCATAATACTACACTGCCCCTCAGTGGAAAAACACTGACTATGATTTGGAATGTTTATTTCTTAAATTATAAAATGATTTGTCTTCACATTTAAGGTTAAAGCATTATTAGGAGAATGGCTCATACAAGTATATATACGTATGCTACTCATTGGTAATAACAAATCTAAATCTAACTCTGATCCACTGCTACAAAATCCACCCCAGTTTCACCTAACTCTGATACTAACGCTGCCTTCAAGTACTCCTCGTAGATCCTAGCTCAAAGTTAAATAGACCTCGCAAACTGATCTTCTTTTTTTAACTAGCCTCTTATAAAATGTTGTAGCCTAATGTGTGTACTTCCCCACAGCTAGCATATACTGAAATACAGACGTGTTTTTTGCCATTTGGTTAGTGTGTTTGTCAATGTAGGCATTAGTCTGGTTTACAAGTCCTTATGCTCCAACATGTCAAACTAATAAAAAGCTACAATGAAAGGCTGTTTGGTGGAAAACTCGCAGTTTTACAAGGCTTTGGGAGATAATAAAATGGGATACGCATTATATAAATCGCCGAGGCTTTTTACCTCGACCCGTGACAACATAATTTCCATGCTGGCCAGAAAGGCAGCATCCGGCCTGCTGTAAACCGTGCAGTGGCTCTCTGGAACGCCTCCTTCAACTAGGGCGGGCCTTTTCTGTGTCGCTGCTACAGGGATACCAAGATGGAAATGCAGGGGCTTTCTGGTGCCCAAAACATTCACATTCAACATGGCGCCCTACACGGAACCACTTTGCCTCATCTTCAATCAGCGACAGGCCCGATACCTTATTTTATTTCCACCGAAAATGAAGCAGGTGAACTACTGGGGCAGCCTGAGCCACACAGTGACAACAACAACAACACCAGGCCGAAGACATCACCGTTTCACCTACTGGCGGAAAATGGCAGCGGAGCGGCTTGTTCGCCTATCAGCAAACCGCAACCGAGCGATAAAACACATTTACTGGGCAACGGACCGAATGTCGGACTTCACAACGTGAGCACGGAGAAAGACAATGAGCTCGACGCGCTGCTCGGTTCGCGGGAGTTTGTGAAGACTGCCTGGAAATATGGAGTGGAATGCGGGGATACTGTAATGCAAATGGCGCTGCCTCTGTTTGAAGGGGAAGAGGAACCGATGCCACAGAGGCAGTTAACGTTACCGTTTCCAGTTTTACGGCAACAGCGTGAGGACGGCGCCTTCAAGCAGCCGTCACTGGCCAGCCACAGCGCTACTGTGCCGGGGAGCTTCAGCACGGCGAATCGGGCTGATAAAACCACCCAGGAATTGTATGTTTTTTTTAATGTCATTCAAGAGGATGGCAACGGTGAAGCGAGTAAACAGCGGCCGGAGGTGTCCTCTGAGAGTTGCGATCGAATGAAAGGTAAAAGACCAGAATGCTCTAATGCAAATCCCTATGGCTCCATGGAGGTTGGAAACAGCAGTGACGTTATTCTGTATGAATCTAACGACAACTTAAACTGTCTTGATACCCAGGCCCTGAAAAAAGCCGACCATGTTTTCAATTTGCTAAACGACAACGCCACCGTGGGTAACGCTAAACAGACTGTATATCACCACACCGTCGAAGATGTTGTTTTGACAAACAAATATGGTGATAAGATATGTGGCCAGATTTGCACCGAAAACAATGAAAGTAAACTGGTCAGGGAGCTCTCGTCGCACTCCCGTGTTGACGAGAGCAGTGCCTTGATTTCAGGAAGCTCGGGTGTCGCGGAAGCCATGGACATCTCGGACTTTATTTCAGACCCAGCGGGGCTGCAGGGCAGCGCAAACCCGGTCACGGTCTCCACAAGTCCGCCCGCGAGTGAAACCTTTTCCGGTACCATCACAATAAACAACCAAAGCATCATAGTGACCATAGAAAACGGGATACTGACTCTCGCTGCCCCACCAGAGGGATATGTGCACAAAGAGGACGACATGGTCAGCTTAAAGGAGCACCTAGGCATGAAAGACCATGAGGACATTGTTCTTCTCAACTATGACAGTGGCACTAAATCCATTGGGAAGATCAGCACCCTGGCAGTGTCCAGCTCCAGCCAGCAGGAAGAGCCCAGGCCTTGTTTGTCTGTGAGTGACTCCGAGCTGGCTCTGGTGGATGACTGCTCATTATCAGAGCTTGGGACACCTCTGGACTCCCGTCCCTTCATTAAGCAGGAGGTGGGGACGCTGTGCGCTGTAACAGAGGCTGATCTGGTTACCCCGACCCCCAAAACCATTGTGGCAGACTGTGACAGTGGGCACTTCCAGTCTGTGCCGCTAATACGGTCCAAGAAAGAGACCGTGGCTTCTTTTGGGTGCCTAGAACCAGGCTGCTGCAGCATATTTGACACGCGCCAGAAACTCAAAGTTCACCTCCTGCACCATGCCGAGGACCCACGCCCCTACCAATGCACTGTAGAGGGCTGCGGCTGGGCTTTTGCCACCTCTTACAAGCTGAAGCGGCATCTTCAGTCCCACGATAAGCAGCGGCCACACACCTGTCCGTTCAAGGGCTGCGGGCGGCGGTTCACCACAGTCTATAACCTCAAGGCTCACTTTAAAGTCCACGAGCTGGACAACGCCTTCGTTTGCGAGGTCTGCAGCGAGAGGTTTCGCAGTGCTACGCGACTCACCAATCACCAGAGGGTCCACTTCGAGCCACAGAGACCCCACAAGTGTGAATTCCCAGGTAACACAAGCTGAATGTTGGATTTATATCTGAATACTTTGCTTGTATTTTATCATATTAACGCTCCCCCCTTTTATCTTAAAACACATACTCCACCGGCTGTCGGAAGATGTTCTGGTACAATACTTAACATTTCACATGAAGCAGATTACCTCTACACAAAGCAATTGGAGTCACAAATGTGGACAATTCTGTATACACCCCACCATGTTTATCTTCTCTATCAGTCTGGTGTTTTATTCCAAAGACCATCTACTATTATCATCCTTCATGTTTACCTCTGTCATTTGCAGGCTGTGAGAAAACCTTCATCACCTTCAGTGCCCTGTTCTCCCACAATCGCACTCACTTCAGAGAAACGGGCCACTTCACTTGCACCTTCCCGGGCTGCGACAAGACATATGACAAGGCCTGTCGTCTCAAAATCCACATGAGAAGTCACACTGGTGAGCTGTCAATGTTTTTGCTATAACTTCCCCTGAGTGGGAGGGAGAGAACGTTGTCCAGAGTGTGGATGTTTGAGGCTGTTTTCTTAAAGAAATAAGTCATCCCCCAATCACATGATGCTACTAATGTGTTGCCCTCTGTTCACTTATTTCAGATGCAAGCAGCTGTTCACATTTTTACAAAAACTTATATTGTCACAATCCACACTAATACGTTTCTGTTCAAAAGCAAGGTTTTAAAACAAAAATGATCTCCCTCCACACAGGCGTTTCAGCATCATTTTCCATACTGACGCACCTAAAAATGAATGCCACAAATCAATGTTTACTAGATTACATAATACATTTGGTCAAAACGCATCTCTCACTCGTTTCCTCTGCTGGTGGCATACTGGAGAACATTTATGCTTTTTGTTTTTTGACCGTTTGTGTACTTTCCAATAGTTGTGCAGACCAAAATAAACCATCTGTAATCATGACCAAAATCTGTTTTGTGTCCATCGCCGCTGGACACACCGCTCACTAATCGCTCTTAATAACAGCTGCTTCCTCTGCACGTCGGCTGTCGTAGGATTTTTAAAATTCAGAATGTAACTGTACGACAGCTGCTAGTATAGACAACAAGTGTAGCAACTCCTGTAATTAGTTAGCCATGTTAAATTAAACAGCCGATCAGTAATCAAAGCTGTTTGTTTTCTTCTGGCGGCGTGACGAATCAGGGCGGAACGTTACTGCTAAGACCCAATCAAGTAACGAATGCGGGGGTTGCCGTCATCTTTTTCAAAGGTCTACGTTTCCGTCCGTCCACACTACGAGGTAACACTGGAGTTTTCAAACTGACCTAGCGCCAGTAGCGTTTTCAAACATCACCCTTTTTTGTGGATTAAAACTCCGGAGTAGTGTGGACACTAGGTGTAAACGTAGCAATAGATACGCGTTTTAAAAATGGAAACCTGTGGATGTAGCCTAAGAATATGCCTGTACTTAATCCTCTAACCCAAACCTCCTCAGGAGCAGGTTAGGCGTGCAGCAACGGTTACAACTTATAAATGTGGGCCAATTGTGTGACAGCAGAAAGCCTGGGTTAAGCACAAAGAAGCCCAAAGTTAGACAGTCACACATTATAAAATAAAAAATCCAATGTCCTGTTTCCAGGTGAGAGACCGTTTGTCTGTGACTCGGAGGGCTGTGGCTGGTCCTTCACCAGCATGTCAAAGTTGCTCCGACATAAACGGTACGTGCTTATACAACAATACTGATTTTGTTTGAATAAACTTCAGTTTACCGTTGCATTTCTGCTTTGTTTGGGAAAAGTGAGTGTTGTTGAAAACTAGTATGCTTTCATTATACGGGAGGTTTTGGTTCCCCCTGCCATATTACTCATTGTTATATCAATTTTGATATAGTTGAATCAAAATTGACATTTTTCCTTCTATTTTCTTAATGTATTCTCCGTCCACCAATTGTACTTGTACTAGACACTGTTCCTCTGTTCATCAGGAAACACGAAGATGACCGACGCTTTGTCTGTACAGAGGAGGGTTGTGGGAAATCCTTCACCCGGGCAGAGCACCTAAAGGGTCACAGTATAATCCACCTGGGTACCAAGCCCTTCCAGTGCCATACGGAAGGTATGTACAGGTACCAAAAATAAAGTATAGGAGAAGGAATTTTTGCCAAGTCATTGTTTTTTTTGTTATCAAATAAGACTGTTAGCTCAGTTACAGATGAACTGAGACGAGTTTTTCTTTTTTTTATGTCACTGCAGTAAAAAACAGAGGTTATTTTTGCTGAGTAGTTTCACATCATCTGAAGAGTTTATAATTCCTGGTGTTTGTTTCCTTCATATTCTTCAGGCTGTAATGCCAAGTTCTCAGCACGCAGCAGCCTGTACATCCACTCCAAGAAGCATAAGCAGGACGCCAGCACCCTGAGGACTCGCTGTCCTGTGGCCAACTGCTCCAAGCACTTCTCTTCCCGCAGCAGCCTTAAGAGCCACATGCTCAAACACCACCACCTCAGTCCTGGTTAGTGACCAGCACAGTTATCCATGACATTTTCTGTTGACACTACTTATGCCTTCTCCTTTATCAGAGTGGTGCAGCTCATAGGTGGCCCACTTATGTCTGTATACAATTTAAATATGTTATGAAATATTGGGTTTTCATGACCCTCATGATCAAAAGAATTTACAATAGTATCGTAATATCTATAGAAAATGTTTACTGTCACGTTTTTCTTTGGCAAAGGAATTACACAAAAATAATTGAGCGTAGGGATGTGGAGAAAGGGCTGGGGCCAGTTAGTAGTGAGTCAGCAGGCAGCTAACGGCAGTATAAAACAGGCAATAAAAGGTGTTGTCAAAGCATTTTAGTAACCGCGAGAGGTCCTTGAGACAACCGCAATAACTGAATACCAAGAATATTATTCAGTTTGGAGATTAGCTGTGTGGACATACACAGAGGAGCACACTCACTCATTCACAGATGCGCACACACGTCCATTCTCATGATCTTTCTGGTGGAGATATTGGCACTATTCTAGATGAGAAATTAGACAATACCACCATACTATGTTAACTTTAGCCACAAAAATATACTTCATTATGATTATGGTTGTCTTGAGATTAATGAACATTTTCAACACTAGAGTTAATTAATTCTGAAACCCATGAACATTCAGCAAACAAGCACCCTGTTGAGGCAGCATTCCCCTCTCTAGAAGCAGTTATTTGTGATTCTTTTATGTTTTACTAAAATAATGATTCAGTTTGTTGGTATAAAATTGTATCAAATGTGAATGATTTATTCCTCAAAATCATTACTACCATAACATTTCCAGACTTTCCCCTCTCTCCATCCCAGATGTTCTCAGCCAGATGGAGACCACGCCCACCCTGACCCCCAGCAGCGAGCTCATCAGCTCCACCCCAACAATAGTGGCCGGGCCCGGAATTGCTGGAGGCGACCAGCTGACCAACCTGGACCTCAGCTCTCTTTTCTCCGCTGTGCCTGGTGGGGCTGCACCCTCTGCTGGCATCGGAGTGGGGATTCCCGTCGCCGGGAGCGGCTGTAACGGCACTTTCACCATGGACCTCTCTCTGGTCAGCTCAGGCATCCTCACCATTGACCCCTCCTCGGTCGGCACCACTCTGGGCATCGGCACTAGCACCACGTTGGCCAAAGCCGTGGACCCTCTTATCCTGGCAGCCAGTGCTGACATGGGCCCCCACCACGGTTTGGAAGGATCAGTGGGCGATGTCCTGCCCCCACAGGGCACTCTCAATCTGGATGATGTGCAGACGGTTACCCCGGAGGCCCTGGAAACCCTCACTGCTCTTCCCATGCAGGGTGCTGGTGCCTCTGTGGACCCCGCTCTGCAGCACCCACTCAGCTCATCCAGTGCCCTGAGCGTGGAGGCCACTGCCTCCATTGTGGTGGCCCCTGTTGCAGAGCTGCTGGCCTCACCCTCGGAGGTGGTGGAGGTGGGTGGCCAGGGGGAAACGGGGCCTCTGCTAGGCTGCGTGGATGTGTTGGGACCTCAGGAGGGAGGGAAAGTCCTCACCCAATTTGTTTTCCCCAGTCACAGCAGCAGCAGCTTCAGCCCACAGAAAGACCAGGAACTCACTGCTATGTCACCAAGCAGCTTCCTGGTGAGTTTTCATGCTGCCATGCAGCTCAGTTTGAAGGGGTTATATACCTGTTTTCCAGGACTTGGGGACTATTGCAAGTTCTCTAAAGCTATACGTTTCTCCAGAGGGAGCTGTGTGATAAATGTGATGTCACTCGAGTGGGCAGCAGTTGAGGCTGAAGAATTTGATAATACAAAAAAGACATCTGTTGGTTAAAAATAAGTGACATTACCAGACCTCTGCTGTAGGCTACATTAGCTACTACTAGCATAACACATCTTATGCTTTGCATTGGGGCCAGGTTTAGACGAGGGACACAAAAGTAAACAGATTTTGACCTTTTTTAAAGCAATCCATCGTCGGTCTGATGTTAAAAGATACAAAAGACGGACAAACAAGTGTAATGTCATCTTCTAGGATTACAATGCTAAATCAATGGACTAGTCTTTCAAGGAGCTGTTTTTTTTTGTTGTATTCTATGATGTGAAAGGGAACTCGGCTTGACTGTAGTAGGTATTAACCCTGAAAAGCCTACATGGTGTGTGGTCACTTATGCAGTCCTGTTTTGTATATCAGGAGAGTGGCGGCTCAGCTAGGACTGACTACAGAGCCATCCAGCTGGCCAAAAAGAAGAAGCAAAGAGGTCCTTCAGCCTCCTCTGGTAAGACACATGGACGGATCTCAGGGCCTTCATTTAATGCTCCAAGACGAGACGGAGAGAGGAGACCAACGTGACTGAACTACAGCGAGTGATGTGTTCTTTTTGCTCAATCCAGGGGTTTCAGGGTCGAGTCAGAGGAAAACTAAAGGAGTAAAGACAGCTTTGTCTCCCACACCGATGGCTCCCTCTGGTGTTCATTATGGTGAAGGAGCAGCAGCAGCCAATGGGGGCCTGACCCTGCGTGACCCCGTCACCGGGGCCCAGTATGTCCAGATTCAGCTGCTGCAGGTGAGATCCCCAGACATCTACTCTAATGCATGTGTATTTCTGAATATATTACCACATGACTAAACCCGATTCAAATACTTCATAGATCCGTGTTGAGAAATAAAAGCATAGCTGCTGTTGTAAGACATTCTGATGGATGTGTGTGTAAATGCAGGACGACCCTGCCAGTGATGGAGACCTGGCCTTCCAGCTGAGCTCTCAACCCTCCAGCTCCCACTCTCAGCTCACTGCCGACCTGCCCGTCAACATTTTACAGGTGGGAAAAGTTGTATTTATTTATTTTAACAGATCTCCATCGAGTGATACAGTGAAGTTAAAAAAAAATTTTTTAAAAACATTTATTTGAATTCATCCACTAATGGAAATAAAAGTGATCACAATGTAGACTAAAAAAAGAGAAATTCAAATGTTTTGAGTCCTGTCTGTTAAAGAACGAATGCAAACTCCTGCACTTGACAGACCATATTTTGTTATTGTTGACATTTCAGTTGAACAGAATACCTTTCCAAGCTGTGTTTGACCTGACAGCTCGTGTTGGCACCGCCAGGGTTCCCATGAATCCGAGAAAACCTCAAACAGTTGACACATTTTCTAGTCATTGAAAACGCATGGAAAAGGAGTCAAATGTATCGGCGCTCCCCTTTATGGATGAGATTATTTTGGTTATGTTGTGAAAACGCTGTTAGCGCACCCCCAAGTTCCGTCACACGGTAACTAGCACATGCAGGTTGGAGGACTTACTAAAAGGTTGATTTCCTCCTGGCTCGTTCTAAACGGTTGAATAATGTTAAATTGGTTTTGGTTTCTTAAGTTGACGGGCTTACTGGCATGTTTTGCCTACATTGTGGCAATTATTAAAAGCAGCAATGTGAAGCGCCACTATGAGACAAAGCACACATCTTTTGAGCAAACATACTGACTCGCATCTTAATCTAAGAGCCCTATGATCGGAATCCTAACTGATGTAAATGGAGAGGAGAATATAGCTGAAACGAGAGGTTTTACAGATTAAGTTCCTGCACACAATCTTCTCTATTAATATAAATAATTTTATAATGTCTAAAATGAAGTACTTCTGTAATGTTTATATTTTTAATTCCAGCCCTTATTTTACTTGAAATGAGGGAACATTTATTTATTATTAGATTATGTTATTAGATTATTTATAATTCATCCAGTTTCATTTGAAATCTGTAATAATAAATATTGTTGAGATATTATTCAATTAAACGTTTTTTTCTTTTCATTGATTTGACAGTCAGTTGTTAAATACATACAGACATTAATACAATTGTTGGCTACTTCAAAATATACACAAACACACACACAAACACACAGCGGGTAAAATAAGTATTGAACGTGTCACCATTTTTCTCAATAAATATATTTCTAATGGTGCTACTGACATGCAATATTCAGATATTGGTAACAACCCAAGTGATCCATACATACAAAGAAAACCAAACAAATAATTTCAGAAATTAAGTTACGTTTAATAAAATGGAATGACACAGGGAAAAAATATTGAACAAACTGACGGAAGTTAATGTAATACTTGTAACATTAAGACTTGCTTCAAGACGCCTCCTGTATGGAGAAACTAGTCGCATGCATTGCTCGGGTGTGATTTTGGTCCATACTTCCACACAGTCTTCAAATCTTGAAGCTTCCGTGGGAACTCTGATCTTTAGTTCTTTCCATTGATGTTCTCATGGATTCCAGTCAGGGGATTGGCTTTATTTTCTTTTTCTGAAACCAATTGAGTTTCCTTGGCTCTTTGGGATCATTGTCTTGCTGAGATGTCCACTCTGGTTTCATCTTCATCATCCTAGTAGATGGCAGCTGATTTATATCAAGAATGTCTTGATACATTTTTCCGTCCCCCATATCTAGTGAAACTACAGTAAGATGAGCAGCAGAGTGCAACACATGGTACCGCTGTCTGACTTCTGTTGGTCCTTTAGTAGTGTTATTATGGTATGGATGGCCTCTGAACGAGGTGAACGGTGTTACCCAAGTTTGCATTCTGAACGGTTGCAATCTGCAGCCACACCACTAGATGCCACCAAATCACTACACACTGTCCCTTCTTTAGATGGGATGTTTTTTGTATTGTAAATGTCCCAAAACACCCGTGGAAATGTTTCCGTCGCTTTGCAACCCTAGTTTAGATACGAGAACTGAGATGTGTGACTGTTTATTCAAAAGGAACCTTCGGTGATGGCAGAGGACGACAACGGCTCTGACAACTCCCAGTTCACGGGAAGCACAATCAACCTTCAGGACCTGGAGTGACGATCACGGCGCTGCAGGTCAGAGGTCCGCTGCGACGATCGACCTCGTCGCTGTCCACAGTTTACACCGACAAACATACTCCGAGAGGGTTGACTCCCATAAAACAGTTGCTTCATCTTTTTCCCAGGACTTTGAAAGCCTTTTGGGACATATTCATATAGCGAAGGGGGTGGATACGAGTCCACAGTTAACGCACCTTGACGAAAGGAGATGAGGATTTGTTTGCTTCTGAAGTCCAGTTTGTACCAAAATGGAACCTGAGGGCGTTCTGCTCTGGGTTTTGATAGTAACGGTGTCTATTCCATGGTGACACACACACACACACACACACACAGATACACACACAGTGCGCTGTCTACGCTCCAGTTGCCTTACAGCCTTGCATTCCTCCACTGGCGGGGCATCCGCTTTATTTTGTGGCTACTTTTGATTTCTTGTCCGATTTTTCTTGTTTCTATGGAAGCAGCAAGCCCATGTTAAAAGAAAACCATGCTTGTTCATGTGTTTATATGCATTGTCATGAGTTACTACCTTCTTGTTATTGTATCTGTTCTGTTATTTATTATTTAGCTGTGGGTTTACAGAATGGCAGAGCCAAACACAGAGATGAATTAAAGAATCAAAGCACAATCAGAGCGCTGTCGTGTGGAGGCCTTCATTCCTTTAGTTTTATGAAATGGCAACATGGATTCATTTTGACTGGGCAGAAAATGTACGCGGATTCATAGGATGCACGAAGGAAAGCATGTGAATATAATGAGCAGTACGGAGGGGGACAATTTTTATACCAACCTTGTTTTAGAGGATCTAAGATATAAAGTTTAGCTCAATCCAACATGAAGCGTTAACCGGTAACGGTAACGGTACCTCAGAGGAGAAGGTAAACACTGGAGAGCATTTGACCATTTTAATGGAGACAATGAGACCAGAGACTTGTGATGTCTCTCTGGCAACGTGTTGCTGCTACCATGGCAAAAAGTTAATTTGATCAGTTTTATTTTTTTTCAGGTTTTTCCGTTCGATACTGGATGATTCCGTTTCCACAATAATTATTTGTTGGAACAACATATCACTTTGTCTTGTCACATCACAAAACCTAGTATCTTGTTAAAGCAAGTGTTGTAATGGAAAGAAATGGACATTCAAATTAGAACTTTGAGGGATCGCAGCCTACGTCTGCTAGACTTGTATGAATATGGTTTGAAGTTTTATTGAATGCCCTGGACAGTTGAATTACCACCCGTCCATATCAACAATGCATGGAAAACCGTATAATTAATTTTCCCCCTCCAAGCTACACTTAAATCTCAAATGCTTTTCATGTTTACACAAGTATTTAGACCCTTAGCTGAAGCCTTGATGACATCCTTGTGTTGCATGATCCCTCCAGAACAGTTATTTCCAAATAAATGTGCTCCATTTTTTTCCCATAGTCCTCTCAGCTTTGAGCCTCATGTTCATATCTCGGTCTAAATATAACTTTTAATCTAATCTGGAAGTCTAGCTGATCTGTTTTACTGATGAGAGGAAATGAAACAAAGGATTGTGTTGACTGATTAATGCGTTTATTTGGTCGCATGTATAAAGAATTTAACGTGACTGTTTTCATTAACATGCAGGAAACGGAGTGGTGATTTATCAAACATAAATCTATCTAAATGACTGGTTTTTCTACGGTGATGTGGAAATGGAATGCTCATTTATGCACAAAATTCACTCTTCTGGATTCCCAGAAAAGCATTTTGTGAAACACTCTTCTGGGCCTCTCACGTTTTGTCAGCAACACGCCAACTCATGTAATAATAATAATGAGAAAACTCTGTTTTTAATAAGACATTGGGTCTCATAAAGATAAGATGATATGCTTTGTTACAAGAAACTGTTCTTGTGATAACATTAATTGGTATCTAGAAATAAAATGAAAAACAGGGTGTTATAACCTAAATGTCGTTTTGTTTTAACAGGAAACTGAGCACCATTGTTGTTGTTATGGTAGCAGCGATCTGCTGCCCAATGATTCAAGCACAATCACATTTCCCATAAGCCCTGAATATTATGCCCCGGTTTGTGTTTGAGGAACAACAGCGCCCTGTTTTAAAGGGCCAGTTCACCCAAAGCGAAGGCAAGCAGCCGGTCTCTTTAACAGTACTATGACCAAACCAGTAGATGGCGACCAAGTCAGAGGGACTTACCGACATCACCTGGTGAATGGTTGAGTGTGAGAGACTGTCGGGGACATATTGCGTTACCATGACAACTTTTTAAAAAAATGATGTACAATTGTGGGTATTAAATACTTGTTACTCCCTGATTTGAACATCTTCCAGGCTCTTTGCTCACGAGATGAGGTAATTTAAAAATAATCTATTTGTTTTTGTCAAAACAGCTTCAATAATAAATGTTTGATGAATACATCTGAGATATAATCTCTGCTTCCGTTTGCCAGGTTGACCATGTGTCGTCCGCTTTGTTTACGCCTCCATGTTTCCATTGGTGACCCTGTGTTTAATGTCACACTGCTATGAATTGTGGGTAATTCCCTCGGGCAAACTCTGCATATCAAAATGTCTACCAGAGAGCCCTCAAATACTATGATTTGATTGGGGGTCATAACTCAACCATCACAGACTTTGCAGGAGTGAGTGTTAAGGTTTGGACTGGGCCCCAGGGCCACATCACAGCAGCCATTTAGCTGCAGGGCAAACACAGGTGACATTCGTAACATCCATTATGGCCCAGTTCCATTTAGGTTTTGGCCACAGCATTAATGCATGCTGGCTCACTAGAACATCTGTGACACACTAAATATAATGCGTATCCTACTGTGACATGTCAAAATGTCTTCTGTGTGAAATGCCCTACACACACACACACAATATTTGTACAGTATTCGTGAAAAATAAAATAAAATGCATCAAAGGGCTATGACTTTAGACTGAAAACATAAATTCAAACCTGTTAATACATGTACAACAATACAACATTTGCAACAATAAGCACACAGACAACCTGGAAATGTACAATGACAAAATAATACTTTTCCATCTCAGGAGTATATCTATGATAGCACCGTGCAGCTTAGTGCGTGCTAAAGTGTTTATCGACTGCTCCAGGCACGTAACGCTAAACATGAAGGAGGACCTTGGGACTTGGAAAAGTAACGGAAATATGACTTGACAATGCCACCTTGCCGCCAAAGTCCAAACAGCAGGTGGCGGTCCGCTGACAGTCTGCTCTGCATTTTTCTTCAACCTACACAAAATAAATGGACAAAGGGCACATGCAGTACCATTCAGCAACGTTGAGAACTTTATCCAACCTGGGTGGAAAATGACATCTGAGCAGATTTACTGTCCGGTTTCTCCAAACAGTTTGAATGAGTACCACTTATCACCTGGTGGGTTGGGAGCTATACACTATGATTGGCCAGTCTGCGCTCAAGGGGTGGGACTTAGCGAAGGGTTAATTGAAGCCAAACAAGTTTTTGCAGGTAATCCTGTATGACGTTAACGGGATATAGGTAATGCTATTGTTTCCCATAATAAGTGTTTTGTATGTGTAATGTCTTTATATTTGGAAACTAAACCGTGTTTGTCATGATTTACAGATGGTTATAGAAATGATACCTGCTCTGCCCTAGCCTCGATTCCAATATCTTTCATGAAGTGCAGTTTTCCACTTGCCAAAAAGGGATTATAGCTCCTACCTTGTCACTGAAAGGTTATATATGTCCCAAATTACTTGATTTGATTCATGCAAGTTATCTTTTATTTATTACAGCCTAGCCTGTCCATTTTACATGTTCAAAGACATGCAAAACCAGGCAATAATTCAAAAAAGTGATTGCAGCTCCTTCCTTGTGACTGGAAGTTCTTTTTAAGACACATTTTACAACACATTGCTATGGAATACTACACTATGATATATATTATGAAAATGTATAGCAAACTATATTATATGTTTTTTTTACATTTTATGACAACTTTATGACATACCAAACAATTACTTGTGTTGACCTTTTTAATGGCGTACTATAACATATTTGTTATGAGATACAATACTATAACCTTGTTTGACACTTTATTACACACTTCATTACTATTTTTTGGCATTCTATAGTATGACACATTCAGGGCCTCCTTTACAAGGCCTTTTTTTCTTTTTTTACTATATCATTTTCATACTAATGATTTACTCTAGTTGAAATGTAATAACAACATGCTCTTCTATACTATACTATTAAAATGTTTAGGACATACTATACAATGACATTTGTATATGGTTTGTTATACGATGACATCAGACAACTGAATGCTGAATAACACATTTTTAGGCAACCAAAAAAGTTAAATGGCTTGAAGTTGTAAGACAAAAACATGGATAACTCCCAGATTGGATGAAGCCGTGGTAGCAGTAGCCCCGCCCTAAATCATACCCTACTTGATGGTCTATTTGACTCTAAATGGACCATAATTTACTAAATGAAAATCATGCTGTAGTGAAGAAGACTTGAAACTAGAGATTGAGACCATAAACTAATGTTTATAATGTTTACTGAGATAATAAATCAAGAGAGTGTCTCATGGACTTCTATACAACCAGAGGAGTCGCCCCCTGCTGGACATTAGATGCCTGAGCTGACCCAATCGTCTCTGCCTAAACCTGCCTAAACAAAGACCCAACCTAAATGGCATTTTCAGTATCGCAATGTCTTGTATGACAAAGTGATTATAGGAATATCTAGTTGTCTAATGAACAGTGTTGAATAGCTTCCACATTATAATCCCTTCAAATGAAGTTTAGCGAAAGTTCAATCAAGAAGACTGTTTACATTCATTCATCTCTCTCTCTCTCTCTCTTCGGCTTCTCCTCTCAGCTGATTTTGGGCGTTCACCCTGAAGTTAATGAAGTCTCTCCTGACTAAAGTGAACATATTCGTTACATGACAAGTGTCTGAAGGGCGTCTTGAGTTCATCAGACAAAGAAAAGTATTAATAAACACAATATAAGAGAAATGTGTTGAGAAGTTCTCTACTGATAGAAAGAACATATGTAATTGAATGTCTTAAAAAGTGAAAGTAACATCCAGTCAGGGATCTAAATGTTTCTCTCTCGTGGCTCAAACAGGATTCACACTTGAAATACAAAGGCAGACAAAATGCATCTGGTTGGAATGAATCATCTAACTATTAATAATGTGGCCTCCTCAGACTTCTCTGGAGGGAAAGAGCAACCAGATTTCGACATCCGCCATCTGAAAATTTGAAATTAGTGCCTGTACACATCCCTGGGGGGGGGGGGGGGGGGGGGGGGGCAGAGACAGAGGGGAAGAAGTAGGGCAAAGGCACGCGACTAATCTGTGATTCAGCGGCGCTCCCGTCCTTCCAGACTGATCCTGTAATCTGTGGGCCAGACCCACCCTCCAGGGACAGTCTCATGACTTCTGGCTCCAGCTGTTTGATGGCTGGATTAAGAGGGCAAGTGGGATCAGACGTGCCTGTCGCACAACACGGTAGTCCTAATGAGTTCGTTATGGGCCCCCTTCCAGAGCCTGGTCAAGCCCTTTACTTTATCCTCCATTGGAGACACTGTGGGGTCAGAGGGGGAGGGCAGGAGGTAACGGTACGACGGGAGAAGAATCGAAAGAGATAACCTGCAGAATAAACACGTTTAAAATCCCTTCTTTTGGAGCAATAATGTCTGGTGATAATCTATATGTTTCTTTTTGTCAAAATGTCCCATGAAAAGACCAAAACCAACAGTAAATGGATCCACTAACAGGCCTGATACAACCTCTTCCTCTGTGACAGAGAGCTCCGTTGTTATCCAAAAACTAAAGCACATCAGTGAGTTTGTTTACATTCAATTGTTAAGCAAATGTTTAGCGAAATTTTGAAATGTTGCACAGAAAAAGGGGAATTAGGCACGTTTCCATCAACTGGTGTGCAGCGAATAAATCAGGCAACGCAAAGCCTAGTTTGGTCAGAAGTTGGAACTAAAGGCTTCGCATGGCTGTAGTACAGCAGCAAACACAGCAAAACACAACTAAAAGACGTTGCCTTGGCCAACGTATCTAACTCATGTTCAATAGAAAAATGAAGAGAGCTCTTCAGGACTTTTATTTGCTCGTTCATGACAGCTGTTTGGCCATGTTTCATGAAGACAAAGACAAATCAATGCACCGGTAAACAGCTCACATGAGTCAGATGTTCTCTCGGAACTTATTCGGCGAAGGCGTTTCCACATCCCATTTAACAAGCTTTAAAATATTTTTTTGTGCGCAAGTTTGATCAGATTTTGTCGTTTCCGTACAGCTATCATGCGATACTTCAAAATGCACATTTAAAGCAAATAAACATTTATGTGTACATGTTCCTTCATTTCAGTTCCATGAACACTCACATCCCAAATACATCGTCCTGCTGCCACACCTGAGTGATGGTTAGTTAACGAGCCCAGCTACGCTGCGATGCTAAAAAGGCCACTCTTTCTAAACACGTTCACTAACTTACCTAGATGATAATATGTCAGTGTCATGTTTACAGATTAGTATGCCGCCTTGGCTAAAATATGAATTTACACTCCAAAAAGAATTCGTGGTGGGTCTAGTTTTAACCAATTGTATAGTGTTCAACAAGCTGATCAAGCATGTTGCATGTACTACTTGATCACAGTGGCACCCTTGTTAACCAAAAGACTTGTATGTGAAGAAGAACATATTTTGTTCTGTACTTGGCGTGGTTCAATATTGTAACGTAACGTTTTCAGCACTTACTTACATGTGTACTTGGTACCTTGTTTATTCAACCTTATCACCAGTCAGCGCTCTCCCTTTCCCAACAGGAACTCCAGAACAAAGGCCCATCAGTAATCACTAACACAGAGATCGCAGAGAGAGAAGCATCAAGAACACAACGCTACCTCGGAGTCTATTTTCAGCCACTTCCTCCAGGCGTTAAAATGTGGAAATGCGAGGTATAAAAAAGTCTGTCGCCTCACAGCCAAACCTGATTACAGCTGCCATTCCCAGAATATTGAACTCTGTGATCACATTGTCACTCGTAATCTTGGCGTAACTACTCAAAGAAAACGGGACGTTGAAGAGCAACTTCATTTGTTTCTTTTGAATGACTTCCTGTCGAGATCGCCTGCTTCGCCCACATTGTTCCTGAGAGTTCCTCTGTGTAAGGAAATGTTGCCTGTTGCTGTGGGGCCAGTTACTGATGGTCTTAGAGTGCCGTTGACCCCTAGTGACCCACACTTACCTCTGAAATGCCTCTGATAGGCCGGCCGACGGCTTAGCAAGTGAGCTGATGTTGTGTTGTAATCATGCAGTGGACAGTAGCAGCAGGGTTGGAACCAGGGAGTTCATTTTCGACCCCTGACACAACAGTTTACAAAACTCTAGGCCTCTAGAGCTTTTGATGATGTTGTATGATATTCTTCAGGAGATGGAGTTTGGCCAGATGTCACGGAATCCTATTGAAAGTGGTTAAAATATATTGTTATAACTAACAATACACTAACATTTGAACATCTACAACTCGACAGCTGGGCAAACCCCGCCTGCTCGAGGATGCACTCACTCAGCGATGTAGAACCATAATAAACACAGCTTTGAAAAGACAGTGGCTTGGCTGGTTGTTAATAGAACAGAACCGGTGTTTTGGCATTAGAGCGCAGGCTGTTCTCTTTATCTGTTCCTACTTACACCTACAAAAAGCGATTCTCTGCACTTCTTATGACCAACGTAAACATGCAGGGCCAACACGATGGGAGTTAGGTGAAGTGATATAAAGAGCTCCACTTAGGGGGGAGATCAGGGGGGATGGGTTGACAAACACAGGACTTTAACCCAAGAGACCACCGTTTGTGTCTCGTGTAGAATGTTAAAAAAGAAGACTTATTTGATCTTACTTTTGTCACATAACTTATTTTACGTAACAAATGCAGTTATTCTAACCTAAATCCCAATCTTTTCCAAAACTGAACCAAGTTCTGCACTGCAGGGGCTTGCGCAGGTGCACACATCCCTCTTGATGCTGGGAATTGCACAGGAGAACGCACAAGAAATGAGAAATAACTAAGATATCCTAAGCGTTGTATGAGAGTGGAAGTTGACTGAGAGGAAGACTGCAAGCCAATCTTTTTGTTTTGAGTTGCTTTGACTACTCAAGCTGTTCGTGGTTTTAAGGTCTGGGAAAGACCCTAAAGATAAACTTCTGATCTCTCAGAGAAAGTTAGTCAAAGCCCATGTTGGCAAATGGCAATTCCAGCAGCTTGGCTGGTTTACTTTGAAGGACAGAGCAGTACAAGTACAACTACAAGGTAGCAGATTGCTTGCAGAGGGAAATACCAACATGGGCACCTGTTCCTTGAGGTTATCTGGTAAACCTTGAAACAATACCAACACCATTTTCTAAAAAAGATCAAATTAGTTGTACGTCAAGTTTTAAATGTGTGTTTTTAAGTTTGATTTGATGATGATTACGATGATATCGGTATTCGTTGTACTCGTCTGCATCTTTGCTATCTTTTTAAGTTTTTTTTCTTCATGCAATGAATCCCCGTGCCAATACATTTGGTTTTCAAACTGTTAAGTGACATTCCCTTTTTTCGGAATGAGGTTTCCACACCGCAAATAGAAGCATCAACCAATCACGTTGTGCAGATTGGAGTTGAGTTGCGCCAATGTTGATGGAACAACAACACAGAGGCTTTGTAGTCAGAACCAAGGTGGCACATTTTATTACTCATTTAAACCTTGACAAAGGTAAGGAAGATCATATCCACTCCTTCTGTTCTTACCTTTCACAATAAATGCCTGAGTCATATATTATAAGGGTATTTCACATTGTTTGTCGTTTATTCATCACATCCCTGGTGTGTAAGGCCTTTACTGTTCTTCCTCTCATAATGTGTAGCAAAAACCTCCCAAAGCTGTGTCATTGTAGTGGGGGACACAGATCCAAAAGACGTGTCGCTTTACTTGCCCTTGTTATTTTCCCCCTTTTGAAGAAATGCTCTCTTTGCCTTCATGCAGAGAGTTAGATGAGAAGTTTGATCCCATACTCATGTGCACAGCGAATGTGAAACTGGAGATGTCAGCGGCCTAGCTTCGTTTAGACTGGAAACAGCGAGCCTGGCTCTGGTCATGGGTAACCCAATCCACCTACTAACACCTGTGAAGCAGCTACTGGAATAACATGTTGTATCTCATTTTTCAAGTTCCCAAACGTTGAACTGTATATTGATCAGTGGCGTGCCGTGCATTTTCTACCCGGGCCTTCTGTGCCGTCTTACTACAGCTGAACAACCTAATAACTCATTATGACTCCACAGCTATACGTTATTATTTGTAAACACCTCATATTCACATAACACTGCAACATTTGACAAGTGAAATAAAATGTTACATGAAGCTAAACACACACACACACTACAAATACACTAAATACATAAATACGCGCATGACGGGATGCTGCGTCATTAACGGACAATGCATTAATCCACATCAACATAATTAACACAATGACAAGAACTAATTCACAAGAACCATCCATCCATCCATCCATTTTCAATACCGCTTATCCTCATTAGGGTCGCGGGGGCGCTGGAGCCTATCCCAGCTGACATAGGGCGAAGGCAGGGGACACCCTGGACAGGCCGCCAGTCCATCGAGGGTCACAAGAACCAGTCACATTTATTCATAACAAAACATGACAAGACAAACCAACACAACTGCGGCACTAAAACACTGCACACTCAAGAGCACGAGCCATTCAAATAGTATTCACAGAAGGAACGATATTAACTATAAAATTAAAACAACAACATAGACAAATGAACACAACGCTACTGCAGATGTAAAAACAGAAAAAGTAGTTCATTCACCAAATGATGTTCGCTTAAAGACAAAGTCCATCCTCCTCTCTTTGTTAACAAACAGTTCAATGATCTGGTTGTACAGCTGGCTTCAGTTACAGTAACAGGTCCTTCTCGATGGCCATGGACGCCATGATGACAGTCCAGTTTTGATACATTTTAGGGCTGAAAAAGTCCGGCCGACAGTGGCAGTCGATATTGGGATCGCCCCCGCCAAACATGCCAGTCCGTAAAGTTAACGCATGCTCTCCGATGCTGTCAGCCAGGAATATCGTTCGTAGCTGCTGGACTGAAATTAAGGGAAACTCAAAGTGCAAAAATGTGACTCACTTGCAGGTTTTAGGCAAGTAAGGGGCATTATGTCATTGTGACACCATTCTGGTTTTGCAATTATCACTAGAAAAGGTCCAGATTTATAAAAAGCATATTGTATTTGGCAATTCTAGCTTCAATGCATGATAATAAGGAAGGACTTGGCTAACGTTAGCCCTCCTAAAGGTTGGCTAGTTATTGGTAACAAAGATGCTCTATAACAAACAAAGATATGCAAGTTCAGTGATTTATGGCCCTTCCTTCTTAGATATCCATTGGATTTAGGACTCATTACTGCAACACTCGATGGAGAAAGTGTGGTGCAAGGTTTTCTTTCGTTTTCAGTATAAGAATCAAATCAGAACTTTATATTTTTCACACGTGCTGTCTAACCAAGTTTCTAATTATGGTGGAAGTATACTTATATGTCTTTGATTAGAACCTGTGCAAATGAATACAACCATAAACAGCTCTGCTTAAATCAGTTGGAGCATTGAAAGAATCTTATACAAAAAAAACAACAACAACTGTGGTTTTGCATGAAAGCATGAATCCCTGTGTCCACCCGACCCACTTAACGCACGTCCCTCGTGATTGTTGTTTGTCATGAAGGCGCGCCTTCCTTCACCGGGGCGTCCCACATGTTGTTCCACGGAGCAGAACCTTCTGAGTGACGGACCACACGGCCCGCCTCCATCCCACCACAACCGACCAATGGGGCTGCAGAGCGGAGACGAGCCTTCAACAGCAGCCTCTTATTTCTCACTACAGTAGACTAACCCCGGAACGCACACAGGCAGTCATGTGACGGTCATATAGTACAACTCAGTCAGCGCTCAGTCCAGTCTGAACGCCGCTGCTGCCGCTGCCGCTGCCGCTGCATGGCGAGTCTCAAGGGCAAAACCTGCTCTGGCCGCGTCGAATGCAACGGATAAAAACATTACTCCCCGCGCCTTTTGCTTTGGGATTATATTGCTTTTGAACAAGGTATGACTGTTTATTTGTATGGAACGGTGGGTGCAGCGTGCGCGTGTGTCCGCTCGGTGCCATATGCTGCAGCGGGCTGGACGAAAACATGTTTACGCTGAGACGCGGAGACGCGCGCCTACTCATGCGTTATGCACGGCGGGAGGAGACGGGCCAGAAAACACAGCGCACGGTCAGATGTTGATGGACTTGTGATTGCGGGGGTTCGGATTCCGCTCTGCCGCGCAGTTTAACATTCATTTTTAATAAAAAAAAAAAAATTAGTTTTGGTCCCCTGCTCGCCGTTGCGCGTGTGGTTTTCTATAAGTTCTCCGACCCATACTGCAAAAATCTGCCGGTGTTAATGGTTAAGAATGTAATCACTATTTTTGGATACGCTTTACAAAAAAAATTATATGTTGTTGAGGCTCTGGCTATGCACGAATGTAGAACGCAGTCGTTTCCTCTCGAGGAACATGAATCCAAATGTGCCCCGCAGGAGGCGACAATAACGCGCCGAGGCTGCACGTTGTAATGATGAATCCAATGACACTCTATAACAACACTTCTCCGGGTCTTCGGAGGTAGCGCTGTGACTGGTTTTCCGCCCTTTAATTGTCCCGTAAACAAGCAGAGCAGGTGATTTACGCGCACTGCTCCCGACTGCCCCGTGCGGTGTTTTCTGATAATAATGATGACCGTTTTTTTTTTCTCTCCCCCTCTGGCTGAGTTTACTCTCGGTCACTCAGACCATGCAGGGGCCCCTGGATAGGGTGGAAGGATAGAGGCGGGAGGGGGCTGAGAATGACCGACGCTGTAGGGAAAATACCCGCTGCCTTCTTATGAATTGCAAATAGGACTTTATTAGAAATAAATAATGTACTCTTACTGTTGTTAAAGCCACGTGGAAAGCCCCTGCAACCTGATACTTAAATAGGCCAATATAAAAATATGATGGGGTTATTGAACAATAACACTGTTATGATATCATAGGTGATTAATAAACACATGTAGTAGGCCAACAGCAGATGAAACAATGTGACTATCATTTCGGTTATGTCATAAAGGTATTTTTCCACTTTGCTGTGTCACTGATATTGTGGCTGCTCTTAAATCAATAGTTACATTTTAGGATTTGCATGCACAGACTGCAACTAGCCTGTTTTATGGACTGACATATGCATTAAAGGACACATTTTTCAGTACATATTTCCTCACCTCATGCTCTAAGTTTAAAGTCAGGCACTGTGTCCTTTTTTAATTTGAGCACTATATGCACCCGTGGGATTAAGTCTTGAATCCCTTCTCTCTGTCTGTTTGTTTCTATTTAGACACACTGTATCCCGGCCGGAGTCCTTGGATTGTAAGAGTGTTTCTGCGACACCTACTTTTTCCCCCCTGAGAGAGAAACACCAGGTGTGTTGATATCTCCCCCGAGTGGGAAGTGTGGCCTCTGTGACCTGGGTGTGTATGGCCTAACCTTCCCAGCAGCAGAAGGAATTACAAATCATCCTAACCACAGATTCCAACAAGAGACGGCCGCTTGGAACGGTCCAGGAATGGTGGACAACTTCCCAGTTAGCGAGGGGACTTTTCGTCCTTACAGTGGCTCCTCGCAGGCCTACCGGCTGTCTGACATGGTGACGCACATGAGCTCCTACCAGGTGATACCTTCACCGTTTTCGGAGGACGACCGGAGCGAGTCGTCCAGCCCTCGTTCCTGTTCCAGCCCCGACTCCCAGGTGCTCAGCTCCAGCTATGGCAGCAACTCAAGTGCTGAGAGCCAGGACAGCATCCTGGATCACCTGCTGTCCCAGACCTCTTTAGGGGGTGCCAACAGTGTGCTAGCAGAGTCTGTTGCACCTCTACCATTATCCACTTTCTTTTGGGACTCACGGAGAGACGAGCCCCCCAAACGCCAGCCTGTGAAGGAGGAACATTTTGACTTCCTATCCTGGGCTAATGTGGAGACAGAGGAACAACTTGGAGGGTCTTTCCAGCCCACAATGGAAGAGATCGAAGAATTCCTGGAGGAGAATATGGAGGTGGTAACGATGAAGCAGGAAATCCGAGAGGGTTGTCCAGGATTGGGAGTGGGACTGGAGGAGGGTATAGAGGTTGGCTTGGAGTGGTGCAGGGAAGCCTCCCCTGAGCCTAAGCCAGAGGCCAAGTATTCAGACCAAACTGTCCCCACCGCCAGCATTACTGGCCCGGCCACTGCTGCCTCCAGTGAGACCAAAACTAAAGTAGTTAACCCCACATATGAATCCAGCACAGGGGACAGGAAGGCATCAACCAACAAATCTTCATCAGCAGACAGTGGCACAAACGGTAGCGGGATGCCGGTTGTCCTTCAGATTCAGCCACTTCAGATCAAGCAGGAGCCCACAGTAGCGCCGATTACCCCAGTGGTCCAGCCCCCACCGCCTGCCCCAGCCTCAGACATCAAAATTGCACAGCTACTGGTCAACATCCAAGGTCAGACCTTTGCCCTGGTGCCCCACATCC
The DNA here is from genome assembly GCF_009769545.1 of Cyclopterus lumpus. Taxonomy (NCBI): domain Eukaryota; kingdom Metazoa; phylum Chordata; class Actinopteri; order Perciformes; family Cyclopteridae; genus Cyclopterus; species Cyclopterus lumpus. The sequence goes on along the minus strand of NC_046970.1, from coordinate 8,554,860 downwards.
TGCCCTGCACCAGCCTTAACGTCTCATCCAAGTTTGTACGCATTGCTCCCGTCCCCATTGCGGCCAAGCCGCTCGGGCTCGGAGATGGCTCAGCCGGCCAGGGCTCAGGGATTCTTGTTGGAGGTCAGAAGTTCCAGAAGAACCCGGTGGCGGATCTTATCAAAATGCACAAATGCACTTTCCCTGGCTGCACCAAGATGTACACCAAGAGCAGCCATCTAAAGGCCCACCTGAGGAGGCACACTGGGGAAAAGCCTTTCGCCTGCAACTGGCAGGGCTGTGGATGGAGGTGGGTAAGAGTGTTGACTGACTGAATGAATGTATTTCTTGTTATGTTTGAACATACAAGCCACTGGGTGACAACGTTCAGCTCAAAGATGGGATGGTCAATGCCCCTTCAAAAAAAGCCATATTTAAACCTTGCTGCTTTCTATGTTTATGTTATCTTACAAGATTCAACTCGAATTATGACTGGTTATATAAAACCTGTTTAAAAGGTTGTTTATTCGCAGGACCGGGCAATAACAGCATGCGCCTGCAAGATTTAAAAGGGCTTAACCCCCATTTGTTCGCGTGGCCTTTTTGGAAGCAGCAGTAATTATATGCCAGTGGGGCATGTCTATGTGCTGTCCATGGTGTCATGTTGCTCCATGGAATCAAGTGTGTTGCAGATTTTAACTGACACTTGAACTCGCCTGTCTCTGTGTGGGTCATCTAGTAGCAGTGATGAGGGGACTTACAGGATCTTGATAGCCAAATCCCCCCACCCACACACCCTACCAAAGCTCCAAGCAACTAAAAATGAGAGAACAACATGAATGTCATTATTCGGAATAGGGTTCATTACCAAGCCACATGCTGCAACATTGATACAGGACGCTCACAGTTATTCAAGGATCTGTAATAGAAAAGCAGAGCAATGTTCGTTTTTTCTCTGAGCCCTCGAGCTGAATAGATCCTAATTGCTGTCATGTAGCCTCCCAAGTGTTAATTGGAATGATGAGATGCGGCGGCAATAGCAACGGTTGCAAAATCACACTTCTTGTCAGGCAGTGAGAGATCTGTGCAAAAATAGCCTGGATGTCTTTTTTTTGACGATGCAAACTAAATCTGGGACGGAGCATGTGGGCTGCAGTCACATGGGCACAACATGGCCACCTCCTGTTGAGGCTCGACAGCTGTGCGGTTGCTGGGGCAGTGAGAGTATGTGTGTGTGTGTGTATTTGTGTATGAGAAGTATGAAGCAGCCAGATCTAATTTGGAACCTGCTGTGTGTAATGGAGAAAGGCAGAGAACAAACTTGGATATCTTCATCAGTAAGGCAATTTCTATGCTCATTAAAGTAAGGGCCTATGGGGGGGGGGGGGGGGGGTGATGGGTGATGGAGTGATGGAGTGTGATGGAGTGTGACGTGACAGAGTTGCCAGAGTTGGGATTGCTGTTTTCCTGAGGACATCAGGTCAGCCAGTGAGACTCCCCTACGCTGGTGCCGCTGTTACAAAGACGACCATTTCACTTTTGTTTTCTTCAGAGCCTTGTTGCAACTACCAGCAATGGGTGGGTAGGTGTGGTGGGTTTTCAGAGGTTGGGTCTAACAAACACAGGGCTGTCACCAAGGAGACTTAATTGTTGAGTTAAGGCTCCCATTCCATTTTTTTATTGTTCCGTTAAGTTGTTCAGTTCCACTCGTTCCGCTCCGTTGTTCTGCTCCGTTGTTCTGCTCCGTTGTTCTGCTCCGTTGTTCTGCTCCGTTGTTCTGCTCCGTTGTTATGTTTCACTGTTACATTACATTTTTACGTTAAATTGTTACGTTAAAGTGTTACGTTGCATTGTTACATTACATTGTTACGTTACATTGTACATTGGTAAATGGTGAATGGACTGTACTTGTATAGCGCCCACTCAAAGCGCTTTAACCTAGATGACATCATTCACACCCATTTATACACTGATGGGAGGAGCTGCCATGCAAGGTGCCACCTGCACATCAGGACTATCTAACATTCACACACATTTACACACCATAGTCACAGCTACGGGAGCAATTTTGGGGTTAAGTGTCTTGCCCAAGGACACATCAACATTGGCTAGCGGAGCCGGGGATCAAACTGCCGATCCTCTGATTGAAGGACGACCCTACTCATGCCCACATTGCATTGTTACGTTACATTGTTACATTGTTACATTGTTACATTCCGATGTTACGTTGCGTTGTTACATTTGGATCTTAACACAACCCATGATGTCTTTTTCAAACATTATACAAGTAGTTTTGTTGCCTAAACCTAACCAATCACTTCACAGCATTAACCACATGTCATTGCTGCATTCTTTCAAAGTAAAACGTCTGCGTAGAAGTCTTCCTTATTTAATCATCAGCAAGACAGATAGGAAATCGTGTTAGAAGTCTTAGAAATTTGTGCAGTAGTAATCCAGGCTGTGTGTTCCAACTAACAAAGGGCTCTTGTCTGTCCACAAAAGGCAGGATGTAGTTTGGATGAAAGTGTGTGTGAGAACCTGTGTGTGTGTGTGTGTGTGTGTGTCTATCCCACTGTATGTGATGGCGTAAATTAGGGGGAATGGGTAACCAAAGGAGAGGGAAAAAAGTAGTGAAAGTAGCAAGCAAATAGAAAAGGAACTGAAAGTAACTGAGATTTGTTTTTGTTTTAAGACAGGAGAAGAAGGCGCTGCTCGTAGTGGCATATAGGGGGAGGAGGGGTTGAGAGAGGCTGAAAAAGGCATGTTTCAGTTTTGCACACAATCACTTGAAGGGAGCAGCAGTGAGGAAGTGGAGCGGACAAAGACAAAGTGTTGAATAGTTACCATGACTGTGGGCTAGGAACGTCCAGGCTGCCACGCTGCATGAAAGGGAAGAGAGGGATCGGTCAAGGTTCCCTCACATGGACTGGGAGGGACAGGGAGGGAACGGCTGGATGGAAAAGATGCACTGAGCACAGTACTGTATATTCAAAATGTACAGTGTCCAGGGAGACCAATTTCACCCAAATGTCTAATTTCACTTCTTTTTTTTATCTAGTATTGTGAGAATATAGACACCACAACCATTTTCATGTCCCGGCGTGCTACCTTGTTATATGCAGAGGTATTTAGCACAACAATTGTGCAATGTAAACTACTATAATTAAGGTCTAAGTCATAGATTTAAAAAAACAGGCTAATAAATAACAACCGAAATGCAATGTAACTGGTGCTTGTGAGGTCCCTGTGGGCTGTGGCCTCTGAGACAATAAAAAATGTTGCGCAGTTGGTTATCCGCCCTTAAGCACAACAGATAGAAAAGATGTGAACTAGAGTCACATGAGTTTTTTAATAATTTAAGTTCAGTTAGTATTCATATTTTTTGTAAATCTTGATATGTTATTACTCTGTCGTTACTTTTGGACTTTTAGTTTAGTACTAAGGCCAGCTTTGGCAGGTACAGCCAGATCTCTTTTGAGAGAATAATTTAGTGATCAGCAACATATTCACTCTTCTTTCATTCAGTGATTTTACAGCTAGGGTTTGTAATTTTCTTCAAAACATTTCTTTGTTATGCTTTTTGTTACATTCTCACAACAAATCAATAAATCAAATGCTCTATAATAAAAAAGTAAAATAATAAATCAATCTGTTATCTGTGACTATCACAGGACTGTTGTTCCAATCATTTCATTCGGCCCGTTCACTCATGGTGAGTCACCGGAATCTTCCACAAGCCGCTAGCTTGACAGCTATGAGTACTAACGATAGCCTCATTGCTTACATTCATTATTAAATATTAAGGTTCATGAGTATCATTTTGGGGAGGGACTTGGGAGGGAGGCCCGAAGCTAGTTTTAAAGCACAGCGACTTGTGAAGCTAGTGTTGCTATCAAAGTAGTGGCACCCAAAGAAAAATGCTCTGATTTCTTATACCCTAAAACAACAATCAGTCTTCTTTACATTTTAAATAACGGCCTACAATGATTCAGCATATCAACGTTATCATTGAGCAATTATTTTCATTTAGACGTTATAGCCGTCCAGCACAATGGTTGCTCAGGTTCATGTATTTGCTTCCTAGAGAGCATGGTATCGTGGAGCCCAGGCAGTGTTTCTCTACTCTTTCAGGCTGACTGTTGGAGGAATGAAGCTGGGGATTCCCTGGGGAGTAATATGCTCACACACCAAGAGGAGCTTAATGGATGCAGTGCTCCCCTCTCTTTCAAGGGCAGAAGAAGAAGTCTGCACAGGATAGACTGCTTCTCCTTGCTGCTCTACAGATCCAATCCACCATTAAGTTATATTCTAATCCCTCTGCAGTGTAGCCTTCCTGGATGTTTTTTTTAATCTGTTATTTAACCGTTTCACTAAACGCAGCTCGAGCTGACATAAAATGAAATGGAATTCAATTAAAGAAAGAAAGATGCTTTAAAGTGGGACTAGAAGCAGATAGAAACATCATGAATTTGTCATGTTTTTCTGATACGTTGTCATTTCGCCTGTCCCAGTCACGTGATGAAGAGTGACATATGTGAAATAGTACAATAATATATATAACGTCAGACTACAGAATTGGCAGTTTACACAATGAGACCATCTATACAAACAACTTAAAAACAGATTTGCATGTGCACTGTTCACTGGGAGACATGAATTATATGAAACATTCGTTTGAAACCGTGAGCCTCTTTTGTGAGTGAAATGTCATCCCACATGCGGGGATGATGCCGAAACTAAATATATCGTGCCCATACATACATACATACATACATACATACAATGTGATCCCATGGGAACCAACACATTATGTGTTGGTCCCCATGGCATCACATTGGACCAATGGTCCCCTGGTTGGAAGATGTACCTCTCTAAAATAACTGACTCATCTACCCAAGTCATTGTGCCTACTCTTTAGCAGCTTGTTTCAGTTTGTATTATCACGTTTGGGGAAGGTGTTTCAGGTGTTACTGGAATAGTTGTATTGGCAGTCTGCCTGTATTCACCACTGTCAGATGTTGAATGTTGCAACTTAGTCATGTCTTAGTGCAAGACACATTACGTTCCCTCCTGGGTTGGTTGCATCAACACCGTTTTTTTTGTTTTGTTGTTTCTTTACTGCAGCTAAGTAGCAGCAGTAAAGAAACAAAGTAATGATTACAGATTCCTCATCTTGTCAGGTTTATGCCCGACAAGATGCATCCCAGAGCAACATCTGGGATGCGGAGCCTGGCAGGGAACAGACAGTTTCAGAGAACTAGATTGCTGGGAAGAAGCCCCCGTAGCTGTCTCAGCCAAGTAGCGTATGTCTCATCTGCTGGTCCAAATGAGTTACAGGCAAATGAGTTGTAGCATCAACATGTGGAGCATTCGTGCTCATGACAGATAATTGCTCTGTGGGGCTCTGGGTTGTGTACATGTTGGGAAAAACAGAGAGTTGCTAGAGCTAAATAGAAAATTAACAGCTCAAGGGCGCCGCGAAAGATCACGGTTCATGTCTTTGATTGCATCACGCGCTAGAGGCACTTGCTCAAGCTTGTCACTGTTGAATGTCCTTATAACACAAAGGGATGTTTAAAGGTAAATGTTTTTGTTGGATCCATTGGCCAGATCCATTGGCCAGATTCTGGATGTGTTATGCAACTGGTTTTCAGTGTGATCATCTTTTCCGGAGCCAAATCGCTAAAGTAGGATCTCGCCTGCTCTGAGAGCTGGTTTACCAGTCAAGTTTGAATTGAATTTGGAGAAACCAGCGAGAGCAACATAGTATCCAACCTCGAAGGCCACTCCCCCATAAGCTTCCTGTAATAGCAACAGATACCAGATTTTCTTTTCTTTTTATTTGGTCAGAGCATTGGATTTACTGGTTGCTTTCGGGATGTAACGTCAATTTCAACAAATACAACTTCTTCGAAAATACATTGCCTAAACTAGCTTTAAAGTCATTTCTTAAAGTCAAAGTCAAGTTGCATGTCTTTATTGATGATTTTGTCAAGTTAAGTCTGAGGTCATCAGATTTGTGACTTGAGTCCACATCATGTGACACCAGTCCACACCTCTGACTTTGCCCATTTGCCTTTGCGCAACATTAAAACATTGCTTTCTCTTCTTCTCTCAGGTTTTCCCGGTCAGACGAGCTGTCTCGCCACCGGCGCTCCCACTCAGGTGTCAAGCCGTACCAGTGTCCGGTTTGTGAGAAGAGGTTCGCTCGCAGCGACCACCTGTCGAAGCACATCAAAGTGCACCGTTTCCCACGCAACAGCCGGACAGTGCGCACAGCAAACTGACGCTGGGATTGCTGGGAATGCTGCGATCAATTTCATACGAACCTAGTCCCTTGGAGCACGGTGCGAGTGGGAACGCACAGATTTTGTTTTTTGCCGCAAATGCTTGCGCTCTTGTCAGTTTGATTATGTGAGTGGAAGCATGCCTCGCTTTTTGTTTCAGCAGTCCGTAATTGTCCTAATTTATTGTTCAAAAGTCAGGCGACACAGTTATCCTCCAATCTGTGATCAGCTGAAGGTTGTTGTTGCTGATGGTGCCTTGGTATGTTGGACTCCTTTATGTTTGTTCGGTCCTTATCGTCTGCCTCGGCAAAAGATAAGATACATTTATTTTCATCCAATCTAGATTATGTGATAGTTTTGGTAACAGTCCACGCGACCTGGATCAAAACAACTGCCTTTTATCTTCCTGAAAGCTGCCAACGTCTTGGACATTCCTCATCTTATGCAATGTTTAGGAAGTCAGAGGAAGTTCATTGGGATCCTCATTAGCGACTACCAGTATAGTTTTTCATTGACAGTACAGTTAACCTTTATTGCTCAACTTTGACGCACAGGGAGAGACCTGTAAAATCTCGCCATAATCTTCCTGGGTTCGGCGCTGTCGACTGAAAACCTACTATTCCATATTTATCAATTCTATTGGTCACCTGTTACATCTGTCTGTGGGTTTTAGAAATATTTGACCAATGAAAATAAGGGCTAGTGAATAAATCTCGTAACTCAATCTGATCCTTAAACTGACGGCAAAACCACATAGCTCCACGCAGCCTCATTCTTGAAAAGAGTGTTGCTCACAGCAGAGCTGAAAGAACAGGGGCAATGTGATTTTGTCTGAGTCCGGTCTGAAGGCAGCGTTCCTCACAGTTTCATAATAAACTAAACATATTTCAACAATTCTCAACAGCAGTCTGTCCGGGAGATTAAACTCGGCGCTGGGTGTGGAAGGATCGTCGGTGCTCGCTGGGTACATTTCATATGCACAACCGCTCTGGTTGGCTTGGAAAGCCCCCGGGTGAACTCCATGAGCTTTAAAGCACGACTCGCCCCGACTTTGCTGCTCAGTTATTACTATGCACCGCACCGGTTTATCAAATTTAGTTCTGATGTTTTAGGTCTAAATGTTTGCTGAAGAGAATAGCCTAGCTAGCTAGCAATGTGACCTCACCTAAGCAGTCGTTATAATCAGTGACGAACAAAACCCTCAAAAAGCTAGCTGCTCCATTTGAGTATCCTATATAAAGACACAATACCAACTTTGGCAACGCAACATGCAATTATTATAACAACAGGTGCTCTTTTTTCATTTCCTGAAAAGCAATGGGTTTGAACATATGACGTTTCCGCTGACTTTGTAAACCTGCTGTGACACGAGGAAGAGAATGGCAGAGCAACACAAAAAATCCAGACGGGAAATGCACAATGATTGTTTAATCGGCCTCTGATCAGTGTTAAATGATCTTTGTTTCGTTGTTTTATGAAGTCATGTGTGTCTACTTGCTGGTCTTCTATTCATATCACTTCTCTGGCCTTACTGTAACACGGAATCCTTACTGGAGAGCCAGACCATATGGGAAACCAGACGTTTCAGTGATACATATTTTAATGGGGTGTTGAAGTGACTGTTCATAATATGGCCCATGTCAGTCGGTGCAAAGCTACGGAGCTGAATGTCTCAGTCTGCTATTATCATTTCAACTGTTATTTTGCTGACGACTTGACACAAAATCTGCCTCAACTCTGCTTTATTTGTTACTGAGACACCCTGACAGCCTTTGACCTCAGCCGGCCATTTACGTTACTTTGAGGTGACATCAATGGACACACTATGGTGCTGAACTACCCCATGTGCTTCTGGGAAATGAAGTCACATCATCCCTCCTGCGGCCACGACACACTTTGTAATTGCTCTGGAACATTGTTTGCTACGTAAACCCCGCTGTGAATATGTAGGGGCTGTGACAACGCCGTCCACGTGTAATTCATGCATGTAAAGCGACAAGAAGCGAGGGGGAAAGGGGGGAGGGAGGGGGGTGTAACGTTGCGCATCATTCCTTTCATTCAATTTTTGAATTTTTAATGCTTGTGTGAACACAGGTGTTTTATCGCATCCTATGAATGTATGTAAATATGCAGGAGTGTATATCGTGGCATCCAGGAAACACACAGAGACGACTCTGATACCATATCTTACAACAAATCAGTGGTTGTGGAGATTTCTAGTGTAAACCCTAAATGTGTACATAACTTAACGTTTCAGTACATATGAATATATTATCTATTTTTTTCTTTGTTCTATCCAAGATGCATTTACAAATAAAACTGAAAAGAAACAACATGTCTATGTTTTCTTTAGTAAGTTGAACATTGAAATCAAGTGGGAAGATGTTTTGCAAATCGAGGTTCTGGGAATCCACATCCATCCACATTTGTTTCATCCTAAAAAAAAGTGTCATCAGCCTCTATTTGCTTAAGAGGCAAAACAATAAAGCCTTGTTTAAATGACAACACAAAATTCCAAGTAAAAGTACACTTTTCATGTCACCAGGGCCGTAGCCAGGAATTCAGACTCACAGTATCAGACGCTAAATAAAATGTTTTGCCTTTTTGCCATTGTCATTTTACATCATGTAGTCTGTACTGAGAACAATGTAAGCACATACACCGGAATATGGCCACACTCAGAGCTAGTGACGTAGTATAAAAAAGCGAGGAAGACTACTCATAGTGGGTGGAAGGAGAGGCAAATGGATCAAACAAATACAGGACTTTCAAACAGGAGACCGGTGTTCATGTCCCAAAGTGTTAATTTTAAGTGACGTTAGTGATGTGTTTTCCATACATTGTTTACATTTTACATAGTTTACACACTTATTTTGAGCCCAACCATGATGTTTTTGCCTGGTCTTAACTAAGTGGTTTTGTTGCCTAAACCTAACTGCTTCCGTTTCAAGGTAACAACCTGACAAAAAAAACTTAAACACATGGGATGTTTTTAAAATGTCGGTGCTATTTATGCCTTACCATGAGATGAGGTTGGATATTAACACAAAATAACATGAAATATAATAAGATAATATTTTATATGCATCATAAATGGAAGATACACAAATATTGGTTTTGAAATAGGCTGATCAAAGATCAAAGAAGCCCATACAGATAAAAAATAGAAATATTTCAGATATGTTGAAGTCAACATTATCATTGAGACCAGGACAATTCAAAGCATCCAGTAAATGGATCCAAAAAGTTGAATCTGTTCTATACCCTCTGTGCGTATAGCATTGTGTAATTCACTGATGCTATAGCCATTGGGTAACTGCGATTCCTATTCTGATGGAATATTAATGCTTGGTTATCTGATCTCTCAGGCGTCTTTAGTACAGCCAATGTAGATAGATATATACTTTATTCATCCCCGGGGGAAATTTGTTAAACACCCTCCCCAAGAGACAGGCTGTCAAGTAGTGTTGCAGAAAATTAAATCAATTTGCGCAACACAGTCAAGGAATACATTTAAAAAGTGTACAGTGGTGCAATGTCCATAGCGACAAAACAGATCTCCAAATTAGTATTAGCATGTCTTCATATGCCTGCCTACCCCAAGCGAAGGAGTTCAAGTATCTCGGGGGTCTTGTTCACAGAGTGAGGGTAAGGTGGAGCGGGAGATCGACAGGCGGATCGGTGCGGCTGCAGCAGTAAAACAGGCGCTGTACCGGTCCGTCTTGGTGAAGAGGGAGCTGAGCCGGAAAGCAAGCTCTCCATTTACTGGTCGGTCTACGTTCCAACCCTCACCTATGGCCATGAACTCTGGGTCGTGACCGAAAGAACGGATCTCGGATACAAGTGGCCGAAATGAGCTTCCTCCGTAGGGTGGCCGGGCTCAGCCTTAGAGATAGGGTAAGGAGCTCGGACATCAGGGGGGAGCTTGGAGTCGAGTCGTTGCTCCTTCGTGTTGAAAGGAGTCAGCTGAGGTGGTTCGGGCATCTAGTCAGGATGCCTCCTGGACGCCTACCATTAGAGGTTTTCCGGGCACGTCCAACTGGTAGGAGGCCCCGGGGAAGACCGAGGACACGCTGGAGGGATTATATCTCCCAGCTGGCCTTGGAACGCCTCGGGATCCCCCAGAATGAGCTGGAAAGTGTTGCGGGTGAGAGGGAAGCCTGGGTCGGCCTGCTGAACCTGCTGCCACCGCGACCCGACCCCGGATAAGCGGGTGATAATGGATGGATGGATGGATGGATGGATGTCTTCATATGGTAAAACAGGTGCCAATATATGTATGTATACAACGGTAACCAAAGTTTAAATATCCATCCAAAAAGTAGTGGGCAGTCGCACCCAGCGCATCCCCCAAAGATTAAAAAGTAATCAAAACACTTAATAAATTATTGGGGATCCTTGGAGAAGCGAACAAGACCAGCCTCTTCTACCTGATGATTCATTCCTCTCAGGTGCTTCACTCCAGAGAAGAGAGCAGGTAGAAAGAGGGGAGAGAGCACCATAAGGAGACAAAGAGAGAGAGGGGAGAGGCAACAATAGACCCATGCCATGCATGCAACAAGTACGTAAGTAAAAGTACATATCTGTTCATCATATTTGTAGCAAAAGTAAAAGTACTCCTTATGCAAGTCAATGTGTCCTCTGAGACGGATACATCATTATATATCACATCATTAAATTGTTAATGCTAAAGCATCAATGTGTAAACAGCCTTACACATTGATGAAAAGGGTAGGTCATTGGTCTTTTGGTTCAATCATATATTTGAACTAAAAAGCAAATGGATAGATGGAAATATGAACATTGCATAAAGCCAGGTTCAAAACTTGTCAAAGGTTTTTACAGAGAGAATGTTGGCTATTTCTTTGTATAAATCACAAAAAACTGTTGACAGCCATACAATAATTAAGTTTGGCCATGTTTTCAGGAATCCAATGCTGTATAAACAGACTCAAAACACACACACACACACACACACACACACGCACACACACACACACATAAGGACCAGACCTCTGCTTCTAAAGTTGCCAATGCAAGAAGTTGCTGACTCCCCTTCCATAAGAAGGCTGCTCACGTGTTGCAATTGATGAAGGTGATTATGGGGTCTGGTTCAGAGGCCTGGTCTGGAGATTGTACATTGGTAATGATGTACAGTCTGTACGGGGCAAGCGTCTGCGTGTGTGTGTGTGTGTGTGTGTGTGTACTTCGGGGAGAGAGGTTATGGAGAGCACAGTGTGCTGGGAGGTGGGGGAAGTGACAGCTAATTCATCCCATATGATGCGGCCCACTGTGGCAGCATTTATTTTGACAACAGCTCACAGACAAACTGCGCAGGCCACACCTGGTTCCGTCTCATGAGCCACCACACTAACACAAAGGCAAACAAAGAGTTGTTGTTTCTTTCCACTGACAATAAACATTGCCCACAATGCTATGATTGAAGTGTGTTTAACTTGTTTTTGTTAGCGGCGCATGCTTGCTTGTTTTGGTTTACTTACATTGACAGTGGGAACTGCCCTGTGGCTCATGAAAGCTAAAGATTAGCAAACACTACCTGAAACAGGCACGGTAAGTTATAATGCATTGCAAGGTGTCCCGATATAAGAAAAATAATATATAAGGTGTCAATTTGTAATTTGTGATTCTGGGCTATACAACATAAACTGATTTGAATTTAATTGAATCATGTGCCTGTGTTCATTAACAAAATGCTAGTCGAAACTGATCTCCATAATGGGTCACGCATAAAAAGAATTCAGTGATTTTTTATCAAGACAAGAAACTAACGTTGTTATGTCAACGAATAACCTAATTCATTTTACCCCTTTCCCCAAGTCCTGGGCTGACATTTCGCCCTTCCCTCTCTGCTTCCAGGAGGTTTGAAAGGAATGGACTCTGGGAAGCCCTTCCTTACAAAACCTCTGGCTCAGGACTGACTCTTACCCCTCAACCCAAACGCATTGGCTCAAGTGCATTCATACTTTGCCACATGGACAATTGCAGACGCAAAGAAATGGGCAAATTGTCCTCCGCTGCTTAAAGCGTGGAGCTATCTATAGCTGCAATACCATTCTTGTGAAATCGCCTCTGAGTGGTCTGGATATGTTTTGAGGAGCAATCTTTTGCACACAACACAATAGTTTAGCCCGAGTCCACAAAACGCATTTGCTGTCACAGTGTGCTGTTCTATTACCCCGAGTGCCATGCACGCAGACAGTATATTAAACGTAAACATGCAATATCTTATCAGTGTTCCTGCTGGCTTTATGGTGTTCACACAGCCTCAAGGTTGCATGCTGATAGCTCGGCGGGAAGGGCTTTATGTCTGAATTTAGATCAGTGAGCCAGGATTGAGCGCTCTGGGTTGATTAATTGGCTTTGGGGATTGCAGAGCTGCGGTTGACAGAAGCTCTGTGATCTATAGACACAGTGATAGTTACAGAAAGGGTTGATGAGTGGTCTGCACTCCACTGGCCGTGGGAACACGTGTAGTGCCCATGTTCCGCCCGCATGCGTATTCATATGATTGCCGGGCGATCCGAGGCACAGACACACCAGTCCTCCACCAGGAAACTATGTTTTCCTGGTGGAGGGGAAGCAGTTAGACAATGGGCTGCTCACACTCCTCCCTGCTCATTTGCTTTGAACACATCACCTTATGCACTCACGCACAAGGCATCCACAGTTTATGGAAACTACAGCTCCGTTACTGTTTTTAGTCGGGTAGCGTATTCCAGGATTGTGGAGCAAATGCAAATAAACAAGCTTTATGGAAACACTGCACACATTCTTGTTATTATTTATGTTGAATCATAAGGGCATGGAGGATAGAGGGCTTGAGTTTGAACATGTGTATACATTTTAACTCTACTAATGGATCATACCCATGCCAATAGCCAGCTGCAAAAGGACTCTGCAGTGAATCATTGGGTTGAGTGGTATGAATCAGCAATACGGCGAAGCCAGACAAAGATAAAGAATTGTAGGGAACAAGGGTTTTTTCCTTTAAAAACGCATGGTTAGCTTAGTGTAGCATACATGCTGTTTCTCAAAATAAAAATATAAAACATGCCTACTTGGGCCCCAAACGATGCATCGCTAGAAATGCAAAACATAAAGAAAATATACTTGTGTAGTTTTTACCTATAGTTCTTTTTACATCGTTGTTTGTATAGAGCTTAAATCAATGAGATACAACTTGTTCATTTTCTTACTTGGCCAGTGTATTGTTTCCCCTTTGGGCAGAGCCAGGATAGCTGTTTTGTCCAGCTTCCAATCTTTATGCTAGGCTAGATGCTTTCTGGCTCCAGCTCCATATTCAACGCACAGGCATGGAGAGCGGTATCTATTTTCTCATCTTACTCTGGGAAAGAATGTGAATAAGCCTATTTTCCAAAATTGTTGAGTTATTCCATGCCGAGAATTTATGTCCCAGAACCACGGTTCATTATTCTAACAACTGCATAAAAAGTTAATTAAAAAATGTGAGTAGGCGTGATTAGATGCTTGAATTCGTACTGAGGCGAAGGTGCTAAATGTATGTATGTTTTTATAAGAAAGGGACAGCGAGAAAGCGGAGAGAAAATGGGGAGAAATAACACAGAGAGTTCTGAAATCAGTCAGAGTCGGACCTCAACACACACTCAGTTGCCAGCAAACCTAGTTGCCAGGAAGATTGTTGGCTTTATACAATTAATTAATTCTATAAATTTCATTATTTTGCACAGATGTGGACTGACTTTGTTGCTACCTGCTAATCCCAGAACACTGGTGTGAGTCTTGTAAAATACAAAAAGTTAATTCAAAAATATCTCATTAACCTTTTAGTTTGTTCCTCGATCTGTGCAGATGTTCACCTCTGGATTGTACTCCATCTCATGACATGACATGACAATCACGTTACTGTATGTCCAATTTTTTATTCTGGAAAAGTCTCTCTCTTAAAAATGAAATGAAACATCATCTGTGAATAATGTTCTCATCTGTATCTTGTCTCTGCATTATTCATTTTGTTGTGTTGCTGCAAGGCTTTGGCAGCTCCTCCCGCCGGTCATCAGGATATCCTCTCTTGAGAGCACAAGGGCTGAGAACACATCTGTGGGCCATTACGCATTCGACCACGTGTGACTTCCTCCTAATTACCGCTGAGGCAAGTCTGACACAAAGCTTGCACCGACGTGTAGGACACCATTTATAACTTATAACAGGAATTCATTCAGATCAAGTCAAACTCACGAGAACATCAATCTCTATCTAACTATCCATTACACAATGACAAATCTTGACTGCATTGACCTGCATTTTGATACATTATTATCATCAGAGTGAGCAAAAGAGGCTTTAAATCAGAGGCATTTGATCATGTAGCACCAAGGGGTCATATAGTCTCATTATGGGCCCTTGGTGCTACATGATAAAATTACCAGAAATGCAAGAGGCTCCACAACCTCTACTACATAGATACACAATCATTATAGATGTTCAAGCTCTTTATGTTGTTGTTTTGTGTGTCTTTATAGCAATATGTGTCTCTTTGTCTCGCTCTGCATTAGTCGGAAAAAGTCAACATTGGTCTCACACAGGAACCAGAACAGGAACAGTGGTCTGCTGGGTGAAAGTCTCATATAGACGCTAACGGGGGTGTTGGTATCATACGTTGAGATCCGCTGAGCAATTAAACCTTTAACAAGTAGAAATGGGGAACAAACCAACAGAGGAGCATCATGACTTTCAGGATGGATAGATGTCATGTGTACAGAATGAACAACATAACAGAGTTATTACACATTCAATACAAACGTCTGTGTTTGACGAGTTGGAAGTGAGAACACGTCATGTTTTTAGTGATAGTTCTCGTGAGATCTGGGAGTGAAATTTTCAAACTTAAATCCCAGAATTATTACAGATTACAGATTACAGTGACATTTCAAAGATTCTTTACATTCTACTCTATAGTAAAATCAATTCTACCTCCAACGTCACGCTCCCTTTGCACGTTGTGGATATCAACGTATTAGGGGTCAAAGTTCAGTTGAACTAGGCCACTCTCTCAGTCACTCTCTCCATTGGAAATAACGCAATGTTGAACTTTGTTGAACACTTTTATTCTGAAAGCGCTTTTAGGCAATACGTTTGGTAAGAATGAGATCTGATGAAACATCTTGTGATATCTGGTGTTTAGGGTAAATAACTCTTTAAAAACTTAAAGTTTCAATAAAGGTTTCAATCACAGTCGATGTGCCATAATTTGGATAGTGAAGGAAATAATGAGGTGTAAAGTTTTTTTCCAGCGTATCCCTTCTCCTCAAAAATACTTATAATAATGTCTATTGCAGAAAGAGTACATAACTTAACATTGGCGTGTTAGCCCATCAGGCACCCCACATAAAAATCTCCTGGCATCTGTGCACATTGCAATGCCAGAAGTCTATTCTATAACTATATAATATATATATATATATATATATATATATATATATATATATATATATATATATATATATATATAACTATTTCCAGCAGTTTACTGTAGAAATCTTGCGGTCCTGTGTGGTTTCAGCAGGAGAGCATAGGGCCCCCACTGGCAGCCTCTGAGCAGCAGACAGAGAATAGCAGAGAAAATAGACGCTGCAGACATCTCAGTGGACAGACAATTGCTAAAGAGTAGAGGTTGCATATCTGCGTAGGAGTAGTCTGGGTAGAGAAAAAGGAGGATACATTTAAGGCGAAGAGAACCATGTCAAAAGAGAGCTGACAACGATGTGAACACAATAGACCGAGATGTTTTGCAATACCAAGTAAAATGGACGACGTACAGCCTGAGTTATAAATATACGGAAGAAGTCGTATATACCATCACTAAATCTGTGACAGTCGTTAAAAATAATCCTCAGATATTTTAGAATCAATTCAACTGTCCAGTGTGGTTTAAATGTTATAATTCCTGGGTTTTAGCTAGATTGATGCCAAAACTGCCAAAGTCTGAAAATATTAGATCCCCGGTGGTTAGAATGATTCCCTTAATTGGGAATTGACTGATCCCAACAGCAGCTTCATTAACTGCTGGAAAATGACAAAATATGTTGAGTGTTTCTTCCTCTGCCATCACTATTCAATTCAATTACATTTATCTTGTAGAGCCCAAAATCAGATCAATCTTTGTTTTTGACACAAGGACCAACTATGATTGAGATCACTCTACCGCTAAGCGTTGCTTCTGTGCGACAAAAGCCATAATTTGCAGGACCACAGGGCACTTTGTCAGCAAATCGGGAAAATAGTTCATTTTAGTACAAAAAAAGAAAAATAGAACTTAGGTCCCCTCTTACTGGCTTTTTTTCCTGCAGCTTCCAACCACATCTGACTGTCTTTCTCAGCAGATGTAATCTGCTCAGTTATCATTAAGCTGGCCAATGGTATTTGCATTTCAAGCCATGGTCTTGACGTTGTCGGTTTGTTGTGTCACCACTTTGGTCGAGACTGAAATAAGTCGACATCTACTGGATGGATTGCTCTGACATTTTGGTGGTCTCTAGAAGAAGAATCCCTTTGGATTTGCTGATCCCTTGTCTTTTCCTTTAGTGCCACTATGGGTTTGGGTTGACATTTGTGTCTCTGAGTAAATAATTGGGTCCAGGCATTTATGTGCCAATAAAATTAATGTTATCCTTTTAATCTAGCCCCATCATCAGGTCAACAATTAATGTGTCCGTTGGTTTATGACCCAATACCTACATAAACTGCTGACAATCCCATCAGCCTCAGCTGTGCTTAGTATTCAGTGTTAGTTAGCAAATGTTAGCGTTGTCATTGTAGGCATGCTAGCATGCTGATATTAGCATTTAGCTCACAGCATCGTTGTGCCTTAGTACAGCTTCAAGACTCTTATGTCGCTATCACATTGATCGCTACTTGATCCCACTGTTCCTACCAACTCTACTGGCATCAAAGCAGGAAGGAAGTGGTTAAGTGGTAAAGCCCACCTTTTGTTTGATTTGGTTGGCTGCCTGGGCCAAGTGTGATTTCGGCGACTTGCAAGGGCATGGCAAATGTTTGTGCTGCATTACACATTTTAGACTGCACAATGCATTCTTCTTGTTTTTCTACCTTTGATAAATCTATCTACATATACCACCAGGTGTGAACCCGACTGCCTGTGAAATGTTGGATCATTCGAGGGCTGCCATGGTGAGCAGGTCAGGCTCACCGGCCCACTGGAATCACTTATGTAATGAAGCATCAAATAGACAGGCTCTAAGGGAAGAGGACAATCGCATAACATGCAAAAATATTGACTTGCATTGTCAGCTGTCTAGGGATTTCTCAAGGGTGAAAGTGTTTGTGTGTGTCTGCATGAGTCAGAGACTTTTGATATATTTTGATGCTGGCTGGATTGCATTGACCTCCACATAGACTCTTTCAGCTCCACGGTACAACTTCAACTCTTTGTACATTCATTTGTACGTCACGTGACTTAAGTATACATAAATGTACACGTGCAAGGCTTATTCTCTACATAAAACCACAACAGCAATGGCTGTAAAATGAGAAAGTTTGTGAACCGGCCGCCATGTTGAAAACAGTCGAGCCAAAACCAAGCACCGCCAAACATTTTATCAGTACAACAGTACATTGAAATGTTTTTGAAGACATTTGAGAAGAGAAATGGGTAATGCAAGTAACATAATCTTTATTGATATATGAGCAGCAGTGCCTAGTAAAATGGTTGATCAGAGTTCACACACTTTGTCAGCAGTGATTGAGAGCAGTGATTTTCCTTCGAGAACTAAAAAGAGGCAGAGATTGCCTATCTCATGTTTTACTGTCAGAATATAGTGAGAGCTTGAGCAAATGACAAAAGGTTATTTTTGTATTAAAGTTACCAACTGTGGCTTTAAGTCTTCAGCCCACAGAGTTTTATTGAAAGCAACAATTTGAGTGTAAATAGCTCCCAAACAGTCACATATGTTTCTGATAGGAGTAGCCCTGCTTTAGATGGACCCCTCGCACACATCAGACCTCAGTAAACAGCGCAATAGTTTATGTCTTCAATTACATTTATAATACAACAAGGTCCAAAATTATGATAAAGATTTCCATATGAGGAATGTTCGCTTCTGGGGCAGCTCGTTCTTTTTTGTAGAGTGCAGACCTAAATATTCCTTGGAAACACTTCAATACATACCACACAGCCAAAAGTTATACAATAGCACACAGAACATAGTTTTTTTTCCATGATGAGAAAGTAAAGCTTAATGATGTAACGATTCCTCACAGTGACAAATGTGTATCTGAAAGACATTACACATTAGACAGAGTGAAAGCAGAAACATATGCCGATTTTCCTTTAATGATGTGCCCGGAATGATAAAATGGAATCTAAAGCAACAGTAGTGAACTTAGTGATCAACTTTTAACAGGAATATTAGAGTTTTAGAGTAGTATAAATGTTATTCAAAAGATTATTCAGCTGTCACTTTCCTTAATTTAATATATCTGACATTTAATGCAAGCATTTACTTGATTTTATAAAGGTTGTATCAGACGCTTAAAGCAATGAAACATATTTGCCATAAAATAACTAAAGATGATGACTAGGGACAGTTTTTTGCTTTTTTGATGCATCTGCACCTGATTAAAATGTTATCAGCCAATTGATTTGCCATCACCAGTGATTATCAGTATCATGGATATGTAAAGAGTGGGCTACAACTACTATTAAAGATATACAATATACAATAGGATGGATATAAAATATATAAGAAGGAAGAATATTAAAAAAACAGCAACAAAACCCCAATATATTCAATTCAATTCAGTTTATTTTATATAGCCCAATATCACAAATCCCAGGACCTCACATCGGAAGGGGGGGGGGGGGCATCAGACAGGGCCACGGAGGCAGGAGGCCAAACCACCAGGCAGGAGGCATCACTACCTCACAACATATATAACAACTATGTCTGCAAATTACCAAAGTAGGATACCATATCATCTACAAACACATACCCGTCTAATTTAAGGACCTCTTGTAATTTGGTACATTTAATTGGTGTGGAAAAAAGCTGATTTACCAAACTCAGTTGATATGAGGAATTTCTGGGGATTAAAACTCCTGTGAGTTTTTGATGACGAAGGGATTTTAGTTTTAAAAAGGAAGTTATGTAAAATGGTAACTTGCTCAGTAAAGCCTTATAAGCAAAATGAGGCTGTGTCTTTAACTTCTATCACTGAGGGAAAACCATCCAACATTTTGGTATAGTTCACAGTGGTGAGTTCTAAAACCATCCCCAGTAATAAAACCTAGAGTTCGATGGTAAACTGTATCTAATAATTTCTGTGTAATTGAAGTTATATCCCCGTAATCTAAGATTTAACAGTATAGTTGATTGAACAATTGTGATTCTGTCTTTTAAAGAAAATAATGGTCTCAGCCAGTAAGTTGCACCCAATCTAATTCTCACCTTATCTGTGAGCTCAAGGGTGTGTTTTGAATGAAAGCTTCTCAATCAGCCAAATGCCCAGATATGTGTAATCTGTGACAAACTCAATTTGGGCCCCATCAAGGGAACAAATGGAGTAGGCGCCATAAACAACAATCCTTTGGCCTTTTAAATAGCATACATTTATTCTCATTTAGAACCTAAAGTTCCTAGATGTCTTTCTGCATGCAGTCAAATGCACATGGCATATTTGACACACTTTGCTGCACAAATGGGCATATACATAAAGAATGGCATCATCTGCATAAAAACACACATGGTTGATCCCTGATACAAATGTAAGAACACAACGCTGACCTCTAGTGGCTGTAGTAATAGAAATATAACAGGGGCAAAGGCGGAAGTCAAGTTAGGTAGTATTAAGAATAATATCCTGTTTTTATATACATTGTCTTATGAATAGAAATTCTTTGCCCAAATATTTTGGGAAAAGTGGATATTATAAAGTACATATAGCTAACTCGTGTTTTGTTAAAATTCTGAGGCCACAGGTTATTCTTAGACCTCTGAGATAAATTAGCAAGTTTGCCATTATAGTGGATATAAATAAAATGGATTTGATTTGATTTTGACGTGTAGTGGAGTAGAGCTATAAACCTGCAAACAATTAAGATACTAAAGGGTCAGTATCAGTACTTCAAAAGTGCACAAGTACAAGAATAAAATGTACTCAGTTACTTTCCACCACTGGTTATCAGTGTGTAAACACACACATTTTGTAATATTCTACACCTGATGCCACACTTGTGTCTCTCCACAGCGAACCCCATGCCACTGACCTGCTTGTGTATGATGGCGATAGCCGCTGTGGGCTCTGGTCAATATTTGTCCAGGAAGATGGTGTGCCAGAGAGTCCCCTCAGGACCCAGCGTCTGGCTGTTTATCGATAAGCAAGGCCAAAACAAATACAGGTAAACAGCTGATGACGACAGCAGAGATGATACCAGCCTGTCAATCAGTCATAGGAGATGATAGCTGCTCTTTGAAACAACTTTTTATCTGAGCCGTCAATGTTGTATACATCAAATTTAGAGAGCCTCACCAACGAGGTTAAAGTACCCAACACATGTAAACACTTGGTGAGTCCAATAAATATTTTAATCCCCAACTCTGAAATATGACCATGAATAGGCTTTGGTCAAGGTGCTGCTTAAAGATCTTAAAACCTATCGTTATCAAAGCTGGATCACCAGGCAGCAACCTCCGGGTCTGAAAATTGAAGCCAATGCTGAAGTGCCATGAACATCTGATTGTATGGAAGTCTATGAGAAGATGATTCTACTTCTCTCTTGATTTATTAACTCAGTAAACATTGTAAACATGAGTTTATCAATCTCTAGTTTAAAGTCTTCTTCAATACAGCATGACGTTCATTTAGTAAATGATGATCCATTTAGAGTCAAATAGACCATAAAGCAGATTATGCTTTAGGGGCGGCCCTACCTTGTGATTGACAGCTTGCTACAGCCAGAGCGGTCTACGGCGTCTCTATGTCACTACCGCCGCATTCCAAAATATTGTCATTACCGTTCACTGGATGCAAAACATTAATTTGGCGAACTCTGCTCATGCTTCTGAAAGGAACGTTTTCCCTTTTATACCAAGCTTTAGATTGTAAGAACTATATAAAATACATTTCTATCACTGATGAACAGTCTTTATCACACCTCTTCCCGAATCACATGCTCAGTGATCTCTGCGCTGTGGCCTCCCTGCTGCTCATACCTAGGAAGCCTGAGCCCATTTGATTCCTTTTACACAAGGTCAGTAATAATAAACACAATACAATTAAGGCTCCCTGGCTTACTGTTCTGGGAACAGTGTTCCCAGTGTTGTGAATGCGCCGTGAACATGCTCATGTTTTTCTACGAACAGTGAACTGGACGTAATTTTTTGCAAAACTAATGATTGTGAGCGTCATTATGAGCTAAACAGAGTTTAATTAACAACCATGTTAAGGGGTCGCTGTGAACAAGCATTCAGTAAATACATTACATAACATATGAGTTGACGGAGGCTTTTCTAGGTGGAAAATATGTTTTTACTCTTCCCCTGGTTGGCTTTGGCGTGAATTTGATTGACAGATGGTTCATCCAGTCACCGCCAAGAATAAGCTTGAAAGTCCCCACCCTCTCCACAGTAAGAGCGTGTTTGTTCACACCCACAGCAGCTTATCCAAAATTCTGTTTCCTCCTTTAATTTGAGTTTGATAAACAGTAACGGTATTTTACTTCCAATCCAAACGCTGGATTCAGCTCCAAAAGAAGGTGTTGACATCCAATAGCAGCGCTCGCTCCCGCTTGGAAGGCCAACTCTAAAAGCACACCCAGCAGTCTGAAGTAGAGCTCATACTTGCTGTGTTCCCAACTGGTTTGATTGCCAGAGATAAAATGAATAAAAGCCTGTCATGCTTTGCTGAAATAACAGGGCTTGAAATTGAATTTGCTTTGCATCAACACTGCAACGCACACAGCACCTCATGTCCCAGAGGGGGATGTCACATGCTCACCAGCGCTTGACACTGGAGCTTCACACTCATCGCGAACTCAAAGCTTTCTCAGGTATGTACAGTATCCCTCAGTCGTAACAGCAGCTGCTCTATCTAGGGATACCATCCAGCACACATGTTGAGCTTGCATATGAATATCGTGGATGCTCTGAATGAGCGTTCAGTAAACACATTACATATCGCGATGCCTTCTTCTCCCCCTCCCGCTCCCTCTTGCTCAGTGTCTCATGTATAGCTATTCCTCTGCCTCCCTTAATGATAACGGTACATGCAACAAGTGTAGATCATTTTCTAGGTTGGAGGCAGTTCTAAGTGGGTTAGATGCACGGCTCCGCACCATCGAAGCTCAGACAGTTACGCTAGTTAGCCCGCCTCCCCCCATAGCCGGTGCGGCGCCTTTAGCATTAGCCTCTGTTAGCTGTCCCCCGACAGCCCCCGAGCAGCCGGATGGCTGGGTGACTATTCGAAGGGGTTTTAAGTCTAACCAGAAGCCCACTGAGCACCGCCAACCTCTTCACGTTTCGAACAAGTTTTCCCCACTCAGCGACGCACCCGCTGAGAAACCAACTCTGGTTATAGGTAGCTCCATAGTCAGAAACGTGAAAATAGGGAAGCCAGGGACCAAAGTCATATGCATCCCGGGGGCCAGAGCGGGCGACATTGAATCTTGTTTAAAACTGCTGGCTAAAGATGAGCGTAGTTACAGTAAGATTATAATACACGCCGGTGGTAATGACTCCCGACTGCGGCAGTCGGAGGTCACTAAAATTAATGTGGAATCGGTGTGTACTTATGCCAAGACAATGTCGGACACCGTAGTTTTCTCTGGCCCTCTCCCCAATCTGATCAATGATGACATGTCGTCATTCAACTGCTGGTTGTCCGGGTGGTGCCCAGTAAACAATGTGGGCTACATAGATAACTGGCAGACTTCCTGGGGAAAGCCTGATCTGATGAGTCGAGACGGCATTCATCCCACTTGGGATGGAGCGCGTCTCATTTCTGCAAACATGGCGAAGTTGATTAGCGGACTTAATCCATGACCCAGAGTTCAGATCAGGAAGCAGAAGCAGAGTTGTAGTCTTCCACCCTTCTCTGCACTTCCATCCGAGCAGTTACCCAGCCTTAACCTTAATTCTATAGAGACTGTGTCTGTCCCACGGCCACTTAAATTAATTAAATCAAAAGTAACCAGAAGAGGAGTCATACAAAATAACCTCATACAGGTTAACATCACTACTGCAACAGTGCAACAAAACAGGATAATTAAATGTGGACTCCTGAATATTAGATCTCTGTCATCTAAAGCTGTATTAGTAAATGATTTAATATCAGACAATCACATTGATTTATTGTGTCTTACTGAAACCTGGCTGAGCAATGAAGAATATGTCAGCCTAAATGAATCAACTCTTCCAAGTCATATTAATACTCACATTCCTCGAGGCACCGGCCGAGGAGGTGGAGTAGCAGCCATCTTTGACTTAAGCCTATTAATGAATCCTAAACCTAAACTAAACTACAACTCATTTGAAAGCCTTGTTCTTAGTCTTTCACATCCAACCTGGAAAACATTACAGCCAATCCTATTTGTTATACTGTACCGGCCACCAGCTCCATATTCAGAATTTATATCTGAATTTTCAGAGTGTTTATCAAGTTTAGTCCTTAAAACTGATAAGGTTATTATTGTAGGAGATTTTAATATTCATGTGGATATTGATAATGATTGCCTTAGTACTGCATTTATCTCATTTTTGGACTCGATTGGCTTCTGTCAGAGAGTACAGAAACCCACTCACTGCTTTGGCCACACCCTTGACCTTGTTCTTGCATATGGCATTGACATTGAGCATTTGGAGGTCTTCCCACAGAACCCTCTTCTGTCAGACCATTACCTCATAACTTTTGAGTTTATACTCCCGGAGTGTACACCGTTAGTCAAAAGTTTCTACACCAGATGTCTAACTGACAGTGCTGTAGCTAAATTTAAAGAAGCGATTCCTTCTGCATTTGATTCAATACCACGTCTCAATGTGACAGAGGACGCCTGTACTAACTTTAGTCCGTCCCAGATTGATCATATTGTCGATAGTGCTACAGGCTCACTGAGAATGACACTAGACTTGATAGCCCCACTGAAGAAAAAGACCTCAGACCCGCGACCTAAAGCAAACTTCACGAAAGCTCGAAAGTATATGGCGTTCCACCAATCTGGAAGAATCACGCTTAGTTTGGCGAGACAGCCTTAAAACATAAAAAGGATCTCCGTAATGCCAGAGCAGCTTATTACTCATCAGTAATAGAGAAAAATAAGAACAACCCCAGGGTTATCTTTAGCACTGTAGCCAGGCTGACAGAGAGTCACAGCTCTGTGGAGCCGTGTATTCCTATAGACCTCAGTAGTAATGACTTCATGAACTTCTTCAATGAAAAGATTTTAACTATTAGAGGCAAGATTGATGATCTCTTGCCCTCAACTACTGCCGATCTGTCATCAAGAGGAGTGGCCTTGGAAACGGCTGTATGCCCTGGTGTATATTTGGATAGCTTTTCTCCCATTAACCTAGACCAATTGTCCTCAACGGTTTCTACTTCTAAACCGTCTACCTGTCTCTTAGACCCCATCCCAATGAGGCTGCTTAAAGACGTGTTGCCTTTAATTGGCACCTCTCTGCTGAATATTATTAATGTGTCTTTGCTAACAGGGCATGATGCGCCCCGCCCCCTCTCCTCTCTACCTCCTTCTGTTTCATGGATTGGAGTTCCATTCATACATTGTCATATTCATGTAATGTGTTTATATAACTCTGTAACTCTGTTCATTCTGTACACATGACATCTATTGCATCTGTCCATCCGGGTAGAGGGATCCTCTTCTGTTGCTCTCCTGAAGGTTTCTTCCCTTTTTTCCCTGTCAAAGGTTATTTTTGGGGAGTTTTTCCTGATCCGATGTGAGGTCCTGGGACAGGGATGTCGTATGTGTACAGATTGTAAAACCCTCTGAGGCAAATTTGTAATTTGTGATATTGGGCTATACAAAATAAACTGAATTGAATTGAATAACATTCCATCAACAGGAACCTCGTTTCAGCCGCGGTGATAAACACTCCTTTCCATTACAGGCTTTAAAAGCTGTCGAGTGTCAACAGGGCGATGAAAAAAATCACTGGCAGCGGCGCAGCAGGAAGGCCGTCTGCTTTGAGTCCAAACACTGTAGACAGGTTTTCTGATGCAGAACATGGTTGTTAATTAAACTCAGTTTAGCCCAGCAGCACTGTTACTGCCAATCAATCATGATTAGATAATAGTCATTTTGATGGTGATTGATGAGTTGATCCTTGTTTGTTTAAGCTATCAAAAAATATTGCTAAGAAAAAAAGATTGTGTTTCTTTTTGTGCGTTTGTCTACAAAAGTCAACAACACAAATGTCAATTTCCCCTTGTTACATGCATATTTATTTCAAAATAAACTTACTTCTTCTCATTAAGGCAAGCAGTTAGGTTAATAGGTTAATGCAACACATATGAACTACAGCTGCGGAGGATCCCGCTTGAGAAACTCTTCACAGGAAATTCTTAAACTCCGTATTTCTAAGAATGTTGTCACTATGAGCAACTCTTTGTACTAGGAAGCTTCTTGGATATGGCCCTAGTTAATTGTGTAATAAAATACTACTGTATATGTTTTCTTATGAATCCTATTGAAATGACTTTTCCACAGAGAAGGCTGCTGGACTTCAGACGGTAGTTGGGCTTCTCTTTGAGAGAAGCACTGTGTATTTTTAGTAAAGGCCAAGTGCGTGTGTGTGTGTGTGTGAATGTTTTCCTTGTAGCTCTCTTTAGTCCCTCAGACATGCTCCAAGAAACAGTTTTGTCTTGAGGGTTCCAGCTTGTCCTCTCTTACAGTGTCTCCCTCTCTCGCTCAGACACCCCCCCCCCCCCTTACATAACTGCTGGTAAGTATTACAACATAACAAATAACCTAACCAAGAAACCATTGCAGATCAATTTAATTACAGCAAGAACATTCTAGCGCTACTACTACTGATGGTATTAATACATAAATGTGGACTACAACTGAATAAGTACTTAATTTGCATAATGAGGTCTGTAGCACAGCTTTGACCACAGCGACCTTTAATCCAGTCTGATCAGAGCTGAGGGAGTTAAAAGCGTCGGTGGTGCTCGGAGCACTGCGATCTGATTACTGCTTGTATCTGTGAACAGGATATCACGGTGCGTTCACTTGCTGTCGTCGACTGAGCGATATCATTTCAATGCAGCACTGTAACAGGTTTCCCTGTTACCCGGTCAGTCGCGGACTTGCACAGAGGCAGCACACAGCTTGAGGTAGTTCCAAAATGCTTTTATTATCACCAAATACAGGCTCGGTGACGCTCCTCGCTCTTCCCTCTCGCCTCTCAGTCCCTCCTGCTCTTTATTGGGAAGAGAGACAGATTAACCCCAGCTGAGGCTGATTAACCCTCAGCCCCAGCTGAGACTGATTAGACATCATTCCGGCACTGTTCCCTGAGCCACACCCCCGCTCCACCCACTCTACAGCTGAGTCTAACCACACCCCACTGCCACAAGCACCTTTTGACACTTTATAGGCACAGGTGCTATCGTATTTCCTCGAAATAGAGACACAATGGAGTGCTAATTTAGTGCTTTAGGAACAATTGCGTCTCCCTCCCAGTTAAATTCAGTTTATTTTGTATAGCCCAAAATCAAAAATTCTAAATTTACCTCAGAGGGCTTTACAATCTGTACACATACAACATCCCTGTCCCAGAACCTCACATCGGAGGGGGGGTGGGGGCATCAGGCAGGGCCACGGAGTCAGGAGGCCGGCCCACCAGGAAGGAGGCATTGTGAAAGAGTCCAGACCAATGAGGCCAGGCCCTTGAGGCAGGAGGCACAAAGAAGGAGGCAGGGCAATTGTGAAGGAGGCCAGGTCCAGGCCCAGGGCTGGATGCAGGAAGCATAGGCAAGGGGTCAGGACCCAGGAGCCAGGTCCAACTTCAGACACAGCCAGGTCCAATAGACGCTATGAGGCGAGAAGGCACAAAGACTCCGGGGAGGAAGTAGAGTTAGTAATGTGTAATGAAGAGAGGTAAATGCGTCTATAATGAGTTCCTCATTAAACAAAGAAAGTGCCATACAGGGAGCTGCTATTGTTCCTTTATGGAGTGTTTAAAGTGATTCTAACACAGCGTCTTTTGATTTCAGATCTCCCTACAGTGCTTGTTGACATGGAGCCCAGGCTTTGATTTGACTTAAAACAAGACATTGTTTTATTTCCCGGAGTGCCCTATTTTACCCCTAACCCAGTTAGTGTGTTACTCATCAGAGCTGGAAACTCAGATTGTCCAACCGGGCAGTGGCAGAGGGCTTCATACACTCCTTTTGGAGTCAGAAACCATGTTGCTAAGACTGTCTATGTGAAAAGTGACCCTGTTAATCAGTGACATAAGTAAAGATTTTCATCCACATTCTTTCAGATGAGGCAATTTACTGTACTTCTATCGTCCTGCCCTCTGAACGATGATCCACCATCTTGGGGAGTAGGCATATTTTTTTAGATCACTGATAGTTTCGGAATTACACCTGGTTCCAAATCTTATTCACGTACTGCTGTTGTGCTCGCTGAAAGCTTTTCCCTGGTTATAAAAACAGCCATGCTAATTAGATCTTTAGTCGATGCAGGGGTTCAAGTGGCTGTCCAGCACCTGCCATTAGTAAGTAAATACATCTGATTGGCAGTGCTGCAGCCTAGCGTTTCCTTGAAGCCGATGCCATCGAGGTACTCACTCAACAAATCAGAACACACGTGTCACACATGTCACACTTTTCCCCTGCTGCTTGGTTCTAAGGGGAGCAAAGGAGGCCAGTGCCCCTATAATATTAAGCCAGGGAACGCTGCAGACAGCAAGGGCCCTATCGGTGGAACCCCCCCCCCCCCCAAAAAATGGGTTCAGTAAAAAAAGTTGGTGTCACTGACTGTAGTCAGTAAGTGACTGCCAGAGTAAGTGAACGCCTCATCCTCGTCCTTAGTTCAGTAGTACATTCAGTCTGTTGAAAGTCCAAGCAGTCACATTCATTTCAGCACAAAACTATACTGTACAAACACTTCGCATAAGGTAAATAGCTCAGCAGCCTGTTATTCACGTCTTAGGGCACTTTAACCCCTATATCGTGAAGTCCAGACTTTCAGAAAAAAACAGCGACAGTAGCTTGGAAAATAACGTGATGGGCCACTGAATTTGTTGAATCTCCTGTTTATCAGAGATCACGGCCAGAGCACTACACGGCCAGACTCCTGCATATGTGGCTGAATTACTTCACCCTCTTTTACCAGCCCAGCAATCCCAGGACAAAACCTGTCAAATGTTCTGTCCGTCCCACACACTTGCCTTAAGACCTGTGGCGACAGAGCTTTTGAGGCAGTAGCACCAAAGTTATGGAATGCTCTAACTACACCACTACGGTTTGCTGATTCTGTGATGTCGTTTAGAAACCAACTAAATACATACCGAATTACACTGGCTTTTGAGTAAAAGTGATGCTCTATATGGCCTAAACATAATCTGTTTTTATTGTGTATTTTATTGTGCCTTCTTAAATACGTGACAAAAATTAGCTAGCTAGCGCTCCCTCCGGTCCTTCCGCCTCACTACTCACTGCTAACAGACAACTTCGTCGGGAGGAGAGTGGATGACAGTTCCAGAGACAACCCTTCAATTGGTGGCTGTAGAATCGGCACTATTGGGTGTAACAGAAACATACAGAATGTGATGATCAGGGGGTTTCCAAGATCATCACATTCTGCCTCTCTGTAGCTGTCATTTCGAGTTGCTACAGCCCCTAACTAAAGGGCCGTCTCTTATGTGGCAGGGGAGTAAGGCAGAGGGGCGGAGGAGTGCGCTAGCTCGCTAATTCTTGTCTCATTTGTCATTTCAGCAAATCTCAAAATAATAGTTGTTACATGCTTGCAAACTGACCCGAAGTACATTGACTTATTATTTTTCTTCTTCACTGATCTAAATGAAAAGGTTTTGCAACAGAGTCAGTTGTTTAAACATTTATTCCCCCCTCCTTTTTGAAGGTTCAGATTTTATTTTGAAATTGGATTGGCCGATATCACAAAACATTGACACAAGAGAAAATGTAATTGTAAAATGAATTGTTATATGTTAACAGTGTTGCATTATATGACCAAGATATGATTTAGTGCCAAATAGTAATTGGTGACAGTGAGCTTACTGAATGCTGGAGGATTACTACTGTATATTTAGATGAGGCTGAACTGATACAAAGCTTTAACTGTCTGAAACGTCTTTGTCTGTGAATCATTGGTTCACATCTGTGCTCATGAGGGCTGTGGTTTGTCTACAAACTGTACCTCTATTTTTGAGAATCTAAACCGGCTGCCAAATTCCCAGGCCCAGTGGACCAGGAACATTTGGCACGGGTCTTGTTGTGGCAGGGTCGGCGTTTGAAGGATGAACAGTGACACAGTGAGTGGATGCAGGAATCAGACAATGGACCTTTATTCTTGGGACAGTTTTTCTTCTCCGCCTGCCTGAGGTAGTGGTGTAGTCCAGCTTACAAAGCGTGAGCCCCATTCTGTGCTATGAGCATGGCTGAGAGGGCCTTAATGAGGTCTCAAGGGAGGTGTGGTGTTTTTATTAATGTGATGGCATGTCAGGCTGCAGAGATATGCTATGTCAGGCAAGGTTGGCTGCTTCGTGTTCGGAGATGGTCCTACTTTGTACTTTAGATGTAAGTCGGGCAGAAGGATATGAGGTCAAAAGGATTACACAAATGTGAATGAGCTGTCAAGGGATGTTCCCTGGCTTGAAAGAAGAAGTTAAATGTGTTCTACTGACATTCATGTGTGGAGTCATGTGTTTCACGGGCTGACTGAAAACTCATTTCACGAAAAGTTATTGGAAACCTCATCTGCACACCATGAATATATGTATCAAATCCCATGCTGAGACATTTCAGGTCACATCCAAAAATGTAAACATAGTAGTGGCATTACAGGAAAAGTCAAGGTATCACCAAATGCATCCTCTGGGGACCATAAGTATCTTACAAAATGCCATGGGAATCCATCTGATAGTTTTTTAGATATTACAGTCAGGACTAAATCTCTGGATCGACCAACCAACTGGCATCACAATGCCTAGATGTTCCTAACACAACTCTCAAATCAGCATGTTTCTTGTGAAATTGGTAACTGCTCTCAGGAACTCTTTGCCGGCTGAATGTGTGCATTCATATCATTTACAATCTATTTGTTGATCAAATAGATGAGGCTTAGAGAGGTGAAATATTCTCAGTGTTCACAGTTGGATCATTCCCATACAGTGTTGCTGCATGAAGTCCCACATAATGCTGTTGAGGGCACTCTTTATCAAAGGGGTGAGTATTAAAATGAATTGAACTATGGAAGTACCGTGTCAGCATTGTTTTGTAAACTCCACCTGTTTACCATTGCACTCCTCACAGCGTCTGACTCATGATGGACAGTTTAAAAAGTAAAAACTAATGCAGTCGAACCACAGATATTCTTCTCCCTTGTCAAAACCTGGTGCGTACATTACCCACAATGCAAGTTGACTGCTTGCAGGTCAGATGGTGTGTTATGCTAGTAGCAGCTAATGAAGCCTGCAATAGAGATGAGCAGCGGGCTACAGAGGTCTTCTACGCTTTCTAACTCTATACCCCCAGATTTTTTCTTTTTTCTTTTCAAACTTGCAGTCTTGAGACTCAACCGATGCTCACTGAAGTTACATCACTTGAAGAAATTAGTCAAATTTTGAGTGGCTCCGGCTGGAGTCTGGATAGTAAACCTCCCGACTATTTTTTAAGAGCATAATTTCTAAGATTCTCTGATTCGGCAATGTGCAGATTGATGTTCTACATATGCACATTTTAACAATTCCAGCACTATAACTACAGGGTAGAATAGTTTTTTTGGGTAAAGTACTGGAAAAAATGACCTACGTCGTCCCAAGACCTATTTGCTTTAAGAAATGCATTTTGGAGAATATTAAAACGCTCCATTTTCCGTGGTCATAATACTACATAAAAATGCTTTTTCATATTTTTTGTTATCAGTGTGGACATATGCATATAATTGACTGCCGTCACAGCACTCTTCCACGATAATGTGATACAAGAGAGAGTTCACATCCAGGACAGATGTAAGCACGTGTGACCCAGTGTTACACTTCGAGAGGAGGCTGGCAGCTATACTTGCTAAAACAGATCGGCACGTTGTGCTGATGCTATTGTCCTTTGTTCCAGTTCTTTCTCGCCGGCCTCTTGGGACATGAGTGCTGTCGTACAGCTGGCCCCTCTTTTTCCTGGTGCAATATTTTACAGACGTAAAAGCACTCTGTGGTTTTACCAAGCAGGACGGTGTTCGTGAATGGAAGGGAGGGAACCAGATGGGGGATCAAGAAGTCTACAAGCGCACACATAATGTATTTTGGTTGTCAAGTAATACTGTGCAGGATGAAAGGCATTTCCATGATACAGTCATAAAAAATGACATCACTTGACCTGGTTGTGGAGGAAAAGATAAACTCTCACTATTGTGTGACTGATACTTGAGGGTTACTTCCATGCCCTACCATTCCCGTCCCCAGGTCTTAAATTAGAGACGGGATGGATTACGCTACACAATACCTCCGTTTGAAGAATGAAAGCTCAAGTTGCAACGTCAGTGTCTCATTCAGTTGGCCCTTAGCTCCACTCAAACATAAGGTTGTGTACGCTCGGGGGGCGTAATAAATATAAACAACACAAAAATGTGAGATACTCGCCTGCAAATATTTCACATCAAAACTATTCACACTAGCAGCGATGCGATTTTGGGTTACACTTTTTCAATAAAAGGTTTGAACATATTTGTGTAGGCAGAGCACCAACTACCAGGATTCTATTGACCCAGAGCAGCGTCTGGAACTCTGAGGTAAACGGTTTTATAGCTTAAGTTTCCTTTTCGTGAAACATTCTGTGTGAATTGGAGTTCCCCTGGTAAGCAGTTATATAGTGTATCAGGCTTTTATTGGCAAAGGTAATAACCTAAGGAGGGGCTTTGCTCTGTGCATCCTTTTTAAAAGTTGAAAGTAGTTTTAAAGTGTGCCGTCTCATTTCGGACTACGGAGCCTCCGTGTCGTTCTCCACTACAGTTCACATTTTGAATATGGCTGTTCCACACAACGTGTTTGGTTGATGCCTTTAATCCCGATACAAAAGCTCAAAACAATTACCTTTGCTCAGGCACGTTTTTTTTTATACCGCTTAACATTCACGTTGTACGTGAACGTACTCCTGACAACAAAAACTGTTCAAAAACATTTATTGACGTGCAAACTAATTGCACAAAGAAATCTTGATCAGCAGTGTGTTCACTTGCGTGAATTGTCAACTTTCTAGAATAACTTGATTTCTCAAATGGGCCCGTTACAAGCCGAACCCACATGAAATGATCACCCATCTCTGCTGTGTTTGGTTGAATCTTACGCCGTCTGCGCATGAGGCATGTCAGCACCGTTTTTTCACACGTTGTCTCACACGCTTCAGATGTGCTGCTATTTCAGCAATCCAGCTGTGGAAGAAAAAAAATCTGCTGACCCAAAGCTTATTTTCACTCCTGAAGTTCTTGTGTTTTTTTGGGTGCATCTACAGTGGTTGTGAATTGCATGAACCCGTCCTGTGTAGACGCAGATGGAAACCTGAAGCTGCTGATCTGCTAACGTGCTACCTCCGCCTAACAATGACATAGTCAAAAGACCTATGAAGGCTACTAATTTTAGAAGATTCTCTGGAGCCAGTGTTAGATTTGTTCGTTCTGGGTTACTGCAGAAACATGGCGGTTCAACATGGCGGACTCCGCTGATGAAAACACAACTATTCTTATTTTCAGGGCATTTTACACGAAAGACAACATACTTATCAATATTATAATCCATGTCTGCCTATATATCCCGCGAAATACTGCACACTGGCCCTTTAGTCAACTCTTGCGGTACTTGGTTGTACCAGCAGGTGTGTTTTAATAATACAGGCCTTCAAAATGTTGTTGCTCTGTCGACTAAATTAGAAAAACAGAGTGAATCACTGTCAATCAGCTTTACACCCAGCTTTACCCTTGTTTCTTTGGTAAGTGTCCACATTATGAAAGAGATAATGAGATGTCCTGATAAAGGAAAACAAAGGACTCACTGATGGGGACTCTAATGGTGTGGAAAATCTGGGACTGCCTAATTGTTTAGAACCTTCCGACATCAGGACCACATTATCTCCTATGTGATCCGCAAATGGCCATTGTCCGTGGCCTGTGTAATGTCCTTCTATCATGGACAGGGGAGTCAGTATGTAAATATCTGAGTGGCTAAATCCCTTTGGACATGGAGCACACTGTGAAGGAGATTCAATCAACCTGTCTGTGGCCTCCTGTTGGCGGTGAGTGTTTTTTTTTTCACCCGTGCTGCTGTGGTGGTCCCACGCCATCCACGCCTGGTCATGCTTGGTTTGGTCAAAACAGAGAAATGGAAACCAGACACTGACACACATACGCTCTCATAGAAAATCCGGGCCATGATCACAATGGTCACCACATGTCAGATGGAGCTTCAAGACGATTTTGTAATGAACAAAGGCAGATTTGTGCACGTGTGTTTATGTGCACGTGTGTGTTTATGCGCACATGCTTGACCTGAACACACACACACACATACTGACAAAACTAAACACAAAGGCATGGGGAGGAGGAGAAGTAGGGCATGAAATCTCCTTGTGTGAAAAATTAATTGATTAATATTTAAAAATAAAAGCAGGCCGGTGTGCAGCAGTGTTGCTTAGAAACATCTCATTACCAAACTTGATATCTTCCTGGATGCTTCCATATAAATCCCCCCTATTGACCTCTCTTTACTTTGCTGCTCATGTAAACATGTATGTCAAATACTTATGAACACTAAGTTATTACAATAAACTCATATCACCCTTGCTGATTGCTGAACCTCCCCCTGTACACGCACACATTTTGGTATTTTGTTTATAATGCCTTGTGATAGATTTTTTAAATTGCTAGCCGTCAGTGCAAAGATATTGTGACTGTGGCTGACTTCCCATTGCTGAGTGCATCCACAGCCACTGAGGCTGCAGCGCTGCCAGATCTCTGGCCTTGTGCTCAGACGATTTTGTAGCTTCTAAAGTTGGACTTTGGGACACAAATAGGAAGCAGTCAGGGCTTAAACGGTCACTCCTCCATCCAAATGAGGAATTACGAAAACAGTGCGTCTTTCCAGAAACAACGTCCCAGTTAGTCGGGGTTAATTTACAGACATTGGTCAACAGTTTTCATTGGAAATATATTTACTCTAAAGAAATGGTCCCGGTCAGAGAGGTTTCAGTCAGGGCTCAGCAAAGTTCCCCTCCATCTATCTCCGAGGAGTTTACAATCTGTGTGGCCACATGTCTTACTCTATTGTTTCACCAGCATTCGTTTATTTTATTTTTATCAATTAGCTTTGCTTTTTAGTGGGGTTGACTTTTGCTTCAGTTCTAGTCGTAGTCCAATCCTATCCAATCAGTAGTCCTTGAATGTGGGCTATTTCGGTCTGTAGAGAAATGTTGATGCAATTTGTAGTTTTATAGTTATTGTAGGTTTTTGAGGTCAGGGTTCAACCATTATGTCAAATATTTTGTACTTCACATTCTTCTATATTGCCTGATTTTTCTTCTTCTTCAGCGCTGACATTTATTAACGTTCGGCGTAATTGATTGACCCATGATCCCAAAATTAATCTGCAACAGTTCTTTAGGTGGTCCTCCCATCACTCGCTAGTAGAAAACATATCATGGTCTTATTATCCCCTTTTAAGAAGTGAGAATCTCTAACATAAGTAAAGACATCTGTAGCATGGGATCTGTTTACACTCTCATGCCATGATTTAAACTCTTTCACGTCTCCTCACTTCTGTCAAACTGCGCGACGAACAAAAAGGGATCTCTTGTTACACTGTGCATCAGAAAGTGTGTACAAATGAGTGTGAATCCTGTTGTTGGTGCACAATCTGGGTTTGGCGGCTTTGGTTTGTTAGAATGATGTGTTCTGCTGGAGCGGTTCACGGCGGGGGATGTGTTTGTGGCAAGGTGGTGAGCTCCCTCAAGGCACCGCTAGTGGTCACACTCAGTTAGTACTGGTGTGACGTCCAACAATGTCCCAAACTGGTGCCCAGTAAGGAAGTGGTTGATTTCCTGGAAAACAAGGCCGCTTGCATATTTCTGTCTGCACCGAGCTTTAGCTATAAGTGAAGCCACTTTATGCAGTAATGTTTATGTTAACCATTACAAATGCATCAAGAAAACCACATAGATAGCATTGTTTGCAACATTTTGTGGGGAAGTCGAGAGTGCAAACTATTCTTCATTCATCTTGTATCTGCTGTGGTCTTAGAAAATTATTTATTACATAATTCTTTTATTTAACTTTGAGCTTTTTGTCGCCCAGTGACACCCTAAATGCATTACGCGCTCCAGCACGTACAGCAGCGTGTAACCCCATGAAGGCGAATGTGAGGCAGGACATGAGAACAGGCTAAAGATAGGTCCCAGATGGCAGCTTCCCATGACGGAACCAGGTGTCACAGCTATAACATCACAGAGGCGGTTTGAGGATGTTGCCTCAATCATGCCAGTCAATGCCACCTCTCGGTAGATGGGGTGTTGGGTTGTTTACGACTGGGCACAGGATGTGTAGGGATTGAGCGAGGTGTAGAAAAAGAGGAAGAAAGAGAGAGAGCGTCCTGGCTTGTGTTTTGTCATGTGCGTCTGTGTTCGCTATGTGCTGTATGTACCAGTCTGTAAATCACATGCAAAGCGGTTTGCTTGTAGGTGTGTGCAAGGAGGAAAAAAAATGGCCAAGGTGAGATTCCTATGTGGTGATGCTGATCCACCAGTCACACAATGAAAGGGACACACA
The DNA here is from genome assembly GCF_009769545.1 of Cyclopterus lumpus. Lineage (NCBI taxonomy): Eukaryota > Metazoa > Chordata > Actinopteri > Perciformes > Cyclopteridae > Cyclopterus > Cyclopterus lumpus. The sequence continues at coordinate 8,518,566 of NC_046970.1, read as the reverse complement.
GAGAGACATTTAAGGTACTATACATCACAGACTGACCCACGGGGGAATTTGTGTTGTTTGTGTCTTCATTATGATTCACTGGTCTGCCACCTTGCTTGTGTGTGGTTAAGTTTAGGAAGCTAGAACCACCTGGTTAAGGTTAGATAAATGCCATGGTTAGCAACAACAATACTGATTGTTGGGACTATTTATTTTACATTTGGTGCTTTGGCACTTGAGCACCTTGTTCTTCTATAATCAATAACTGTTGGTCTGCAGTGACTAAAAGTAAATAGCTTATGTCTGAAAATTAGATATAAACTCGCTAGGCTTGCAATTTTTATTTTTTACAATTTAGCCATCTGTTTTCCATTTAAAGCAGGGGATTACGTCTAATGCAAATCACAAGATGTACTGCTTGTATAATTTGCAGTTACTGATTACAGCAATTGATTATTACAGTTTCAACAATAGACAATGCAAACCAATGCCGATACAGTCTAAACAACATGGGCACGTCAGGATACCAATAATGTAGTAATCAATGCTGGAGAAAATACGACTGTGAAATAAGATAAAACAAAACAATATACAATGTGAGCAAGTTAAAACTCAGGTTTCGGGGCCAATTCTTTTTACCAGATTACCTTAAATAATATCATGAAAATATTAGAATAAATATTTTTGCCTACTACTCATTTTTACTCAACAGAGCTTGGATGCATTTTAATGAAACTCAATGCAACCTTTTTTTACTTATTCTTTACTGTGTATTACTTATTTATAGTACTTGTTTGATTTATTTTCCTATGTCTCTTGTTTGCACTTTCTGTATGCTGCTGTAATCCTATAAATTCTAATAAAGGATCATCTTTTTTTATTTTACCAGTTGACTGTGCTGCCCACCGGCTGCTAAGAGCTAACGTTAGCTAACTAGCTCTCCTGCCAATTTCAAAGCAGATTGTTGAAAATGTCAGCAATGTAGCAATAAATCTATAGAGGGACTGGGTTGATTGTCTGAGGCTGTTGCCCTCTCTGTTACCCTGCAGTGGCCCCCAGCTCTTGGCTGACGAGTGGGAGGGGGGCCTTTCATTCCAAACCCCAGTCAGCTCCACGGTCCCTCACAACCCACTTAAAATAGCCACAGACTGGACTTTAGAGGCCCCATCCCATTTGTATGCAACACAAACGAATGGCTGTCTCCAAATCAGACTTGAGAAAATGACACAAGTGAAGAAGAAATGGCTTTTGCTTATCCCAGACATACAAGTGAAATATGACCAGACTGCACAGCCTCCCTCTGTCACAAACTACATCTGAAAATGTTGCTTTCATTCAATTTGTGGTGAAACCCCTGCTGCTATTATGACGAAATGGGCTGATAGGATCTTTTTGCATTCAAAGTCTATGGTTTCTTTGAAATTGTCCCATTGCAATGAATACTGATCAGCTGTGTTTTGGAGGAAAACAGAAAAGATCCACATGTCCTCAACAGAGCAACAATCTAAATCCCATCTAAATTTTCTCGACAAGCTTGATTTTGCAACTTGTACCCGCCCAATGTCAGCTAGGATATGCTCCAGCCAACCCTGAATAGGATAAGCGGTCACAGATAATGGACAGATGGACCTTTTACTCTTTCTTCGAATTAAAAATATTAAAAATATCCAACCATTCATTACCTGGAACTGCTTATCCTTTGGTGGCCAGAGGCGACACAGTGAGAGGCCCTGGACATGGTCGCCCAGTCAATCATAAGCCTGACACATGCAGGCTCCCATTTACACCGACGGCCAACGAGTCAACAATGAACCCCACCTGAGAGAGGACATCCATGCATTTTGTGATTTGAGTTTGACTTGAACCATACTAGACTTTATTTTTACTTTAGAATTAGACCGCTTGTAGACGTTACTTTTGAGGGCAGTCCCGGGACACAGGATGTCCTATGTTGTACAAATTGTAAAGCCTTCCGAGGCAAATTTGTGATTTTGGTCGATCCAAAATAAATTGAATTGATGGATAATCATTATCATTGGTGCCTCCGCTGAAGTGGAGTCATCTGCTACTGTCTGTTCCATCCCCGCCTCCTGAGTCTCAAAGGTCAACTTGGCGAGTGAGTTGCGAGCACCACTTTTTAAAAAATGTCTTCATGTACACAGGTTTTGAGATCAATTAAACGACGTACATGTATGTACGTGTGATGCACGGCGAGTGATGCAAGTGTAGGAATCAGCGTCGCACATTACAAAACAATCTATTAGCGGTTACCGTTTTCCAGAAATTAAGCCGTTTACATCTGATTCTTTTAAAAAACTTCATGAGAAGAGAGAGGAAGAGGCTGGTGGGGAGAACGAGAGAGACAACAAGAGGTTTTTGACACAGTTATGATTAAAGTTACGGAGCCAGTGACATTGTTTCACACCATGCTGTACTGAAAGAAAACAGAGAATAAAAAGTAAGTCTGAAGCCATGAATCAAAGTCACCATCACAAAGTTCACTTATTGCACACATACACACAATGCAGGGTGACATTACTAGCTCTAGATATAAGCTGTTGTTGGGCCTCCACACACACACACACACACACACACACACACACACACACACACACGCACACACAGACACACAAACACACACATTTTTACCATATGTCTCTTCTTATTCTGGGTGACTTTCACATTCCTGGGTCTAAAAATATGTTTGCACCTCATATAAAAGACTGAAATAGAGGTTGCTGGGTGAATGCATATATGTGTGTGTGTGTGTTTGTGTGTGCATGTGTGTGTGTGTGATTAGTAATTGTTGGTGCCGCTTCTCTGCACTTCATACTCTCAAGGACATTTGGAGAGTAAAACAGCTTCAACATGTGACTTTAGCAAATCCACGTCATTGAAATACAACAGGGGGGGAGGGGGGTAGAGAGAGAGAGAGAGAGAGAGAGAGTATACATCTACATGTGTCCTGTGTTGGAACTCATGAGTAAAGAACCACATAATCATGTGTCTTTCTTTCTTTCTTTCTGGAAGATGAGCAGGAAAGCTCTTTCTCCCACAAACACACACACACATGACCCTCTCTCCATGTGTGTTACATGTTTGAGTAAGTTAGTGAGGGTGCTGCTGGGAAAGAGGGACCCCCCTGGCTTTAAAAACAAGTGTGTGATAATGTGGCTCCAGTTACGTAATACAAAGCAGAGTGTGTGTGTGTGTGTGTGTGTGTGTGTGTTGGCGGGGTTGGTGGTTGGATGGGGGCTTGGGGGGAACAAGCGGGGGTTTCTTCTCCACAGTGCGTGAAGGAATGCCCATAAATCCATAGACATTAGATTTGAGTCCAACTCTGTTCGCACACTGTAAATGCTGCTTTACACTATGATGTGTTATCATCGTGTTTACATCTCAGGCTTTTAATTACATTTCATCTTTATTCAAACTAAACAACGAAGGTCCACTCTGAGCCTAAGCCGCAGGGGAAGGCGCTTCACTTTGTTTAAAAGATTCTCAGATACTACCTAACTTCTGTAAAGCAATATTTAAGTCAGTCATTGAAGACTTTTCAAATGTCAGACTTTTGGGGCAACCCCAGGGGTGATGCATTACAGTGCATACCCTTCCCCACTCCCGCACCACAGAACAAAAATGTATGCCATTTTTTATTCACATAAAAGCTCGACATCATAGTGGCTTTCAACTTGCCAGGTACTGTCAAGCTTAAAGGGACCCTGTGGAGGTTTGGATTTGTGGTAGCACTAATGAGCAATGTTTTTGTGAGAAAACTCATGTAATCGTATGTAATGCACGTAACTGTGAGCCAGGACACGTGGCATTATATATTGAGCGATAAAGTCTTCACTTTGAAGGGGTTGGGTAGGATTGTTTGGGTCTGGACTTTCACCCAGGAGACCACTGTTAATGTATCTTGTGAAACCAGAATCTAGAATGCGTAAGTATTGTCAGAACTTTAGTTATTTGAACCAAAACCACAATTTCAACGTTTCATAATTGATTTGCACGTGACACGCCACACTGTTGCGTCGCTGCATAGCAATGTGCCAACAAAGGTAGAGAAGAAGAAAAGAAGTTTGTTAGTCTACTGAAAATCTGCTTTCTAATGTTTTAAGAGAAAAAGAATGCCTTCAACATGTTAGTTGGGCCTCAATGATACTCACAATATGTTTCAGTTAGAAACACTGGATGTAAACATAAAGTCACTTTGTTTGTTTACTAAATAAATCCACAGCGCGCCTTTAAAATCAAATTATGTTTCAGTCTGTGTCCACAAAATGTTCTGCCGTGTGCCGTGTGAATGTAACCGGGTACAGCCCTGTGTTCATTGGAGCATTTTATTTTTTAACTACTGTTGGGATGAGGAAATATGATCCAGGAAGTTCAGTTTGAGAAACAGATCAATTAAATATGTTTTACTTAAAGCCTGCATAGGGGTGTGGTCTGCGTGGATGGGTGGGTCAAACATGGGACTCTCACCCTGGACAACGGTGTGCATGTCCCGTGTGATACAACAAGTAAATGTTATTCTAACTTCTGTATGCTACGTGAGAACGTGATGTTTTGTTCCTAAACATAATCAAGTAGTTTTTTTCCCCCTCAATTGTTACTGTCTTAACTAATTTTGTGGTGGTCCTTTCACGACAGCTTTCTTTAATACAATACTAATGCTGTTCTTTACACAAAAGGGTTATTGCTGCTTTTACATGAAACATTATACATTAACAATAGCTTGGGCTTTACAGTAAAACAAGCTATGCCGCAGATTATTTCAAGCCGTGGTGTCAATCTAAAACCGAATCAGACAAATGGTTAATTATCTCATCAATATTGAATGGTTGAATTTTTATAGCACCTTTCATGCACAGAATGCAGTACATAGTGCTTTACCATACAGCAGCAAATGCACAAGTTTAAAACCATACACAAATATGCAAGGAGGTGTTAAACAAAACCTTTGTGAAAATCCTACAGATTAAAAACAGACAGCTGCTTCAAATAAGCTACTCTAAAGATGTGTTTGGAGTTGTCGTTTAAAACTGCCCACTTAATATTTAATGTCAGTGTTCCATATTTTTGGGAGGTATCAGCTAAAAGTCCGCACAGGTATTTGTGGGGAACTTGGGAACAGTTAAAAGAATAGCTGAAGAGGATCATAAAATGATAACAAGTATCCAGTATGTGATGTCATAGGGGCGTGGCCATTTTTAAAACTAAAAGACGTTCAAATCAAACCATAAAGATACAGGAAGCCAGTCTAGGTTGCCGAAAACAGGAGTTTTATAATCTCTCTTTGAATATCATTTTAGACGTAGGACGTCAAATAAAGGACACCGCTTGTGAGTAAAAACACTGGTCAGCTTATCAAGAATTTAAAAAAAGTGATGAGTAACTGAATATTTATATTTAAAACTACTACAAGGAACTTCCTTTTTTATTTTTCCGAGCACCTTTAGAAAAACTACTCATTTTACTGCAGCAGGGTCTGACAGTCCTTAGTCCTGGTTCTCACATGCCTCCCTTTTGACCAGGTGGCATACATTAGGAATTACTATATAGAAATAGACAATCTTCTCACTCCTGGTTTATGTATGTAGGTCATCTAGAAGGATTGGTTCGAAAGGCTGGCTGTGATATGTGCTCTGGAGGTGTCTTGAGATGTTTGTGTGGATAGCAACTAAAAGATGCTACAGGATGCATTTGTATGTCGTTGTGAATTGAAATATAATTACTGTGGACAAATAAGAGGGATTGGTAGTTTAAAATATAAATATATTTCATTAATTTCTTTTTTTGGAGGGCCATTTTAAGGCAGCGGAAGAAAGAAAACATTGAACATTCTAAAAACACTAAACATTCTAAAAAAACTGAAAATTCAAAAAACATTGAACATTCTAAAAACACTGAACATTCTAAAAACATCAAACATTCTAAACACACCGAACATTTTAAACACACCGAACATTCTAAACACATTGAACATTCTAAACACACTAAACATTCTAAAAACATTGAACATTCTAAAAAAACATTGAACATTCTAAACACATCGAACATTCTAAACACATTGAACATTCTAAAAACATTGAACATTCTAAACACAACAAACATTCTAAAAACATTGAACATTCTAAAAACATTGAACATTCCAAAAACACTGAACATTCTAAAAACATTGAACATTCTAAACACACCGAACATTCTAAACACACCGAACATTCTAAACACATTGAACATTCTAAAAACACTGAACATTCTAAAAACATTAAACATTCTAAACACATAGAACATTCTAAACAAACTAAACATTCTAAAAACATTGAACATTCTAAAAACACTGAACATTCTAAAAACATTGTACATTCTAAACACACCGAACATTCTAAAAACACTGAACATTCTAAAAACATTGAACATTCTAAAAACAACGAACATTTTAAATACACTAAACATTCTAAACACATTGAACATTCTAAACACACTGAAAATTCTAAACACACTAAACATTCTAAACACACCGAACATTCTAAACACACCAAATACATTCTAAACACACTGAACATTCTAAACACGCCGAACATTCTAAACACGCCAACCATTCTAAACACACTGAACATTCTTAAAACACTGAACAATCTAAACACACCGAACGTTCTAAACACATTGAACATTCTAAACACACTGAACATTCTAAAAACACTGAACATTCTAAAAACATTGTACATTCTAAACACACTAAACATTCTAAACACATTAAACATTCTAAACACACTGAAAATTCTAAACACACTGAACATTCTAAACATACCGAACATTCTAAACACACCGAATACATTCTAAACACACTGAATATTCTAAACACGCCGAACATTCTAAACACGCCAACCATTCTAAGAACACTGAACATTCTAAAAACATCGAACATTCGAAACACACTGAACATTCAAAACACATTGAACATTCTAAACACACTGAACAATCTAAAAACACTGAACATTCTAAACAAACTGAACATTTTAAACACACCGAACATTTTAAACACATTGAACTTTCTAAACACACTGAACATTCTAAAAACACTGAACATTCTAAAAACGCCGATTATTCTAAACATACTAAAGATTCTAAAATTACTGAACATTCTAAAAACATTAAACATTCTAAAAAAATTTAACATCCTAAACACACCGAACATTCTAAAAACATTGAACATTCTAAAAACGCCAAACATTCTAAACACGCCGAACATTCTAAACACGCCAAACATTCTAAAAACATTGAACATTCTAAACACTACTAACATTCTAAAAACATTGAACATTCTAAAAACATTAAAAAATCTAAACACACTAAAACATTCTAAAAACATTGAACATTCTAAAAACATTGAACATTTTAAAAACACTGAACATTCTAAAAACATTGAAAATTTTAAACACAACGAACATTCTAATTGCATTGAACATTCTAAAAACGCCAAACATTCTAAACACGCCAAACATTCTAAAAACATTGAACGTTCAAAACACACTGAACATTCTAAACATGCCGAACATTCTAAACACACTGAACATTCTAAAAACACTGAACATTCTAAAAACACTGAACATTCTAAACACGCCAAACATTCTAAACACGCCAAACATTCTAAAAACATTGAACATTCTAAAAACATTGAAAATTCTAAACACACCGAACATTCTATACACACAGAACATTCTAAATACATTGAACATTCTAAAAACACTGAACATTCTAAACACGCCGAACATTCTAAAAACATTGAACATTCTAAAAACATTGAACATTTTAAAAACACTGAACATTCTAAAAACATTGAACATTCTAAACACGCCGAACATTCTAAACACGCCAAACATTCTAAAAACATTGAACGTTCAAAACACACTGAACATTCTAAACATGCCGAACATTCTAAACACACTGAACATTCTAAAAACACTGAACATTCTAAACACGCCAAACATTCTAAACACGCCAAACATTCTAAACACGCCAAACATTTCAAACACGCCAAACATTCTAAAAACATTGAACATTCAAAACACACTGAACATTCTAAACACGCCGAACATTCTAAACACACTGAACATTCTAAAAACACTGAACATTCTAAAAACATTGAACATTCTAAACACAACAAACATTCTAATTGCATTGAACATTCTAAAAATATTGAACATTCTAAAAACATTGAACATTTTAAAAACACTGAACATTCTAAAAACATTGAACATTCTAAACACAACGAACATTCTAATTGCATTGAACATTTTAAAAACACTGAACATTCTAAAAACGCCATACATTCTAAAAACATTGAACGTTCAAAACACACTGAACATTCTAAACATGCCGAACATTCTAAACACACTGAACATTCTAAAAACACTGAACATTCCAAACACGCCAAACATTCTAAACACGCCAAACATTCTAAACACGCCAAACATTCTAAAAACATTGAACATTCTAAAAACATTGAAAATTCTAAACACACCGAACATTCTAAACACACAGAACATTCTAAAAACATTGAACATTCTAAACACAACGAACATTCTAATTGCATTGAACATTCTAAAAATATTGAACATTCTAAAAACATTGAACATTTTAAAAACACTCAACATTCTAAAAACATTGAACATTCTAAACACAACGAACATTCTAAATGCATTGAACATTCTAAAAACATTGACCATTCTAAAAACGCCAACATTCTAAACACGCCGAACATTCTAAACACGCCGAACATTTTAAACACGCCAAACATTCTAAAAACATTGAACATTCAAAACACACTGAACATTCTAAACACGCCGAACATTCTAAACACACTGAACATTCAAAAAACACTGAACATTCTAAAAACGTTGAACATTCTAAACACACTAAAATATTCTAAAAACATTGAACATTCTAAAGACAACGAACATTCTAAAAACATTGAACATTCTAAACACACCATACATTCTAAACACAACGAACATTCTAAACACACCGAACATTCTAAACACATTGAACATTCTAAAAACGCCAAACATTATAAACGCGCCTGAACATTCTAAACACACTAAACATTCTAAAAACACTGAACATTCTAAACACGCCAACCATTCTCAACACGCCAACCATTCTAAAAACACTGAACATTCTAAAAACACTAAACATTCAAAAAACATTGAACATTCTAAAGACAACGAACATTCTAAAAACATTGAACATTCTAAACACACCGAACATTCTAAACACATTGAACATTCTAAAAACATTGAACATTCTAAAAACATTGAACATTCCAAAAACACTGAACATTCTAAACACACTAAAACATTCTAAAAACATTGAACATTCTAAAAACATTGAAAATTCTAAACACACCGACCATTCTAAACACACCGAACATTCTAAAAACATTTAACATTCTAAACACAACGAACATTCTAAACACACCGAACATTCTAAACACGCAAAACATTCCAAAAACATTGAACATTCTAAACACACTGAACATTCTAAAAACACTGAACATTCTAAAAACACTGAACATTCAAAAAACATTGAACATTCTAAAGACAACGAACATTCTAAAAACATTGAACATTCTAAACACACCGAACATTCTAAACACACCGAACATTCTAAACACATTGAACATTCTAAAAACTCTGAATATTCTAAAAACATTGAACATTCTAAACACAACGAACATTCTAAATGCATTGAAAATTCTAAAAACATTGAACATTTTAAACACGCCAAAGATTCTAAACACGCCGAACATTCTAAACACGCCGAACATTCTAATAACATTGAACATTCTAAAAACATTGAACATTTTAAAAACACTAAACATTCTAAAAACATTGAACATTCTAAATACACTGAACATTCTAAAAACACTGAACATTCTAATTACAATGAACATTCTAAACACACCGAACATTCTAAATACACTGAACATTCTAAACACACTAAGACATTCTAAAAACATTGAACATTCTAAAAACACAGAACATTCTAAAAACATTGAACATTCTAAACACACTAAAACATTTTAAAAACATTGAACATTCTAAAAACACCGAACATTCTAAATGCATTGAACATTCTAAAAGCGCCAAACATTCTAAACACGCCGAACATTCTAAACACATTGAACATTCTAAAAACGCCAAACATTATAAACGCGCCTGAACATTCTAAAAACATTGAACATTCTAAACACGCAAAACATTCCAAAAACATTGAACATTCTAAACACACTGAACATTCTAAAAACACTGAACATTCTAAAAACACTAAACATTCAAAAAACATTGAACATTCTAAAGACAACGAACATTCTAAAAACATTGAACATTCTAAACACACCGAACATTCTAAACACACCGAACATTCTAAACACATTGAACATTCTAAAAACACCGAACATTCTAAAAACATTGAACATTCTAAACACAACGAACATTCTAAATGCATTGAACATTCTAAACACACCGAACATTTTAAACACACCGAAAATTCTAAACACATTGAACATTCTAAACACGCTAAAACATTCTAAAAACATTGAACATTCTAAAAACACGGAACATTCTAATCACATTGAACATTCTAAAAACATTGAACATTCTAAATACACTGAACATTCTAAAAACACTGAACATTCTAATTACAATGAACATTCTAAACACACCGAACATTCTAAATACACTGAACATTCTAAACACACTAAGACATTCTAAAAACATTGAACATTCTAAAAACACTGAACATTCTAAAAACATTGAACATTCTAAACACACTAAAAGATTTTAAAAACATTGAACATTCTAAAAACACTGAACATTCTAAACACACTGAACAATCTAAACACACCGAACATTCGAAACACACTGAACATTCAAAACACATTGAACATTCTAATCACACTGAACATTCTAAAAACACTGAACATTCTAAACAAACTGAACATTCTAAACACACTGAACATTCTAAACAAACTGAACATTCTAAACACACCGAACATTTTAAACACATTGAACTTTCTAAACACACTGAACATTCTAAAAACACTGAACATTCTAAAAACACTGAACGTTCTAAAAACATTGAACATTCGAAACACACCGAACATTCGAAACACTTCGAACATTCTAAAAACACCGAACATTCTAAACACACCAAACATTCTAAACACATTGAACATTCTAAACACACTGAACATTCTAAACACACTAAACATTCCAAACACAGCGAACATTCTAAACAAACCGAACATTCTAAACACGCTGAACATCCTAAACACGCCGAACATTCTAAACACGCCAAACATTCTAAAAACATTGAACATTCTAAACACTACGAACATTCTAAAAACATTGAACATTCTAAAAACATTAAAAAATCTAAAAACACTAAAACATTCTAAAAACATTGAACATTCTAAACACACTGAACATTCTAAACACACCGAACATTCTAAACACAACGAACATTCTAAAAACATTGAACATTCTAAAAACACTAAACATTCTAAACACGCCAAACATTCTAAACACGCCGAACATTCTAAAAACATTGAACATTCTAAAAACATTGAACATTCTAAAAACACTGAACATTCTAAAAACATTGAACATTTTAATCACAACGAACATTCTAATTGCATTGAACATTTTAAAAACACTAAACATTCTAAAAACGCCAAACATTCTAAATACGCCGAACATTCTAAACACGCCAAACATTCTAAAAACATTGAACATTCTAAAAACACTGAACATTCTAAACACGCCGAACATTCTAAACACACTGAACATTCTAAAAACACTGAACATTCTAAACACACCGAACATTCTAAAAACATTGAACATTCTAAACACACCGAACATTCTAATTGCATTGAACATTCTAAAAATATTGAACATTCTAAAAACATTGAACATTCTAAAAACACTGAACATTCTAAAAACATTTGAACATTCTAAACACAACGAACATTCTAATTGCATTGAACATTTTAAAAACACTGAACATTCTAAAAACGCCAAACATTCTAAACACGCCGAACATTCTAAACACGCCAAACATTCTAAAAACATTGAACATTCTAAACACACTGAACATTCTAAACACGCCGAACATTCTAAACACACTGAACATTCTAAAAACACTGAACATTCCAAACACGCCAAACATTCTAAACACGCCAAACATTCTAAAAACATTGAACATTCTAAAAACATTGAACATTCTAAACACACTGAACATTCTAAACACACAGAACATTCTAAATACATTGAACATTCTAAAAACACTGAACATTCTAAAAACATTGAACATTCTAAAAACATTAAACATTTTAAAAACACTGAACATTCTAAAAACATTGAACATTCTAAACACAACGAACATTCTAAATGCATTGAACATTCTAAAAACATTGAACATTCTAAAAACGCCAAACATTCTAAACACGCCGAACATTCTAAACACGCCGAACATTCTAAACACGCCAAACATTCTAAAAACATTGAACATTCTAAACACACTGAACATTCTAAACACGCCGAACATTCTAAACACACTGAACATTCTAAAAACACTGAACATTCTAATTGCATTGAACATTCTAAAAATATTGAACATTCTAAAAACATTGAACATTTTAAAAACACTCAACATTCTAAAAACATTGAACATTCAAAACACAACGAACATTCTAAATGCATTTAACACACTGAACGTTCTAAAAACATTGAACATTCGAAACACACCGAACATTCGAAACACTTCGAACATTCTAAACACATTGAACATTCTAAACACACCAAACATTCTAAACACATTGAACATTCTAAACACACTGAACATTTTTAAAAACATTGAACATTCTAAAAACACTGAACATTCTAAACACGCCGAACATTCTAAACACACCGAACATTCGAAACACACTGAACATTCAAAACACATTGAACATTCTAATCACACTGAACATTCTAAAAACACTGAACATTCTAAACAAACTGAACATTCTAAACACACTGAACATTCTAAACAAACTGAACATTCTAAACACACCGAACATTTTAAACACATTGAACTTTCTAAACACACTGAACATTCTAAAAACACTGAACATTCTAAAAACACTGAACGTTCTAAAAACATTGAACATTCGAAACACACCGAACATTCGAAACACTTCGAACATTCTAAAAACACCGAACATTCTAAACACACCAAACATTCTAAACACATTGAACATTCTAAACACACTGAACATTCTAAACACACTAAACATTCCAAACACAGCGAACATTCTAAACAAACCGAACATTCTAAACACGCTGAACATTCTAAACACGCCGAACATTCTAAACACGCCAAACATTCTAAAAACATTGAACATTCTAAACACTACGAACATTCTAAAAACATTGAACATTCTAAAAACATTAAAAAATCTAAAAACACTAAAACATTCTAAAAACATTGAACATTCTAAACACACTGAACATTCTAATCACAACGAACATTCTAAACACAACGAACATTCTAAATGCATTGAACATTCTAAAAACATTGAACATTTTAAACACGCCAAACATTCTAAACACGCCGATCATTCGAAACACGCCGAACATTCTAAAAACATTGAACATTCTAAAAACATTGAACATTTTAAAAACACTGAACATTCTAAAAACATTGAACATTTTAATCACAACGAACATTCTAATTGCATTGAACATTTTAAAAACACTAAACATTCTAAAAACGCCAAACATTCTAAATACGCCGAACATTCTAAACACGCCAAACATTCTAAAAACATTGAACGTTCAAAACACACTGAACATTCTAAACACGCCGAACATTCTAAACACACTGAACATTCTAAAAACACTGAACATTCTAAACACGCCGAACATTCTAAAAACATTGAACATTCTAAACACAACGAACATTCTAATTGCATTGAACATTCTAAAAATATTGAACATTCTAAAAACATTGAACATTTTAAAAACACTGAACATTCTAAAAACATTTGAACATTCTAAACACAACGAACATTCTAATTGCATTGAACATTTTAAAAACACTGAACATTCTAAAAACGCCAAACATTCTAAACACGCCGAACATTCTAAACACGCCAAACATTCTAAAAACATTGAACGTTCAAAACACACTGAACATTCTAAACATGCCGAACATTCTAAACACACTGAACATTCTAAAAACACTGAACATTCCAAACACGCCAAACATTCTAAACACGCCAAACATTCTAAAAACATTGAACATTCTAAAAACATTGAAAATTCTAAACACACCGAACATTCTAAACACACAGAACATTCTAAACACATTGAACATTCTAAAAACACTGAACATTCTAAAAACATTGAACATTCTAAAAACATTAAACATTTTAAAAACACTGAACATTCTAAAAACATTGAACATTCTAAACACAACGAACATTCTAAATGCATTGAACATTCTAAAAACATTGAACATTCTAAAAACGCCAAACATTCTAAACACGCCGAACATTCTAAACACGCCGAACATTCTAAACACGCCAAACATTCTAAAAACATTGAACATTCTAAACACACTGAACATTCTAAACACGCCGAACATTCTAAACACACTGAACATTCTAAAAACACTGAACATTCTAATTGCATTGAACATTCTAAAAATATTGAACATTCTAAAAACATTGAACATTTTAAAAACACTCAACATTCTAAAAACATTGAACATTCAAAACACAACGAACATTCTAAATGCATTTAACACACTGAACGTTCTAAAAACATTGAACATTCGAAACACACCGAACATTCGAAACACTTCGAACATTCTAAAAACACCGAACATTCTAAACACACCAAACATTCTAAACACATTGAACATTCTAAACACACTGAACATTCTAAACACACTAAACATTCCAAACACAGCGAACATTCTAAACAAACCGAACATTCTAAACACGCTGAACATTCTAAACACGCCGAACATTCTAAATACGTCGATTATTCTAAACATACTAAAGATTCTAAAATTACTGAACATTCTAAAAACATTAAACATTCTATAAAAATTTAACATCCTAAACACACCGAACATTCTAAAAACATTGAACATTCTAAAAACGCCAAACATTCTAAACACGCCGAACATTCTAAACATGCCAAACATTCTAAAAACATTGAACATTCTAAACACTACGAACATTCTAAAAACATTGAACATTCTAAAAACATTAAAAAATCTAAACACACTAAAACATTCTAAAAACATTGAACATTCTAAACACACTGAACATTCTAAACACAACGAACATTCTAAACACAACGAACATTCTAAATGCATTGAACATTCTAAAAACATTGAACATTCTAAACACACTGAACATTCTAAACACGCCAAACATTCGAAACACGCCGAACATTCTAAAAACATTGAACATTCTAAAAACATTGAACATTTTAAAAACACTGAACATTCTAAAAACATTGAACATTTTAATCACAACGAACATTCTAATTGCATTGAACATTTTAAAAACACTGAACATTCTAAAAACGCCAAACATTCTAAACACGCCGAACATTCTAAACACGCCAAACATTCTAAACACGCCAAACATTCTAAAAACATTGAACGTTCAAAACACACTGAACATTCTAAACATGCCGAACATTCTAAACACACTGAACATTCTAAAAACACTGAACATTCTAAACACGCCAAACATTCTAAACACGCCAAACATTCTAAAAACATTGAACATTCTAAAAACATTGAACATTCTTAACACACCGAACATTCTAAACACATTGAACATTCTAAAAACACTGAACATTCTAAAAACATTGAACATTCTAAAAACATTGAACATTTTAAAAACACTGAACATTCTAAACACACCGAACATTCTAAACACATTGAACATTCTAAACACACCAAACATTCTAAACACATTGAACATTCTAAACACATTGAACATTCTTAACACACCGAACATTCTAAACACATTGAACATTCTAAAAACACTGAACATTCTAAAAACATTGAACATTCTAAAAACATTGAACATTCTAAACACACCGAACATTCTAAACACATTGAACATTCTAAACACACTGAACATTCTAAACGCATTGAACATTCAAAAAACATTGAACATTCTAAAAACATTGAACGTTTTAAAAAACACTGAACATTCTAAACACGCCAAACATTCTATAAACATTGAACATTCTAAACACACCGAACATTTTAAACACACCGAACATTCTAAACACATTGAACATTCTAAACACACCGAACATTCTAAAAACATTGAACATTCTAAACACACCGAACATTTTAAACACACCGAAAATTCTAAACACATTGAACATTCTAAACACACCGAACATTCTAAAAACATTGAACATTCTAAAAACACGGAACATTCTAAACACATTGAACATTCTAAAAACATTAAACATTCTAAAAACATTGAACATTCTAAAATCACGGAACATTCTAAACACATTGAACATTCTAAATGCATTGAACATTCTAATCTAAAA